>NC_140708.1:39487500-39595000 GCF_050655825.1 Lonchura striata | reverse complement strand
AAAGAAAGAAAGAAAAGAAAGAAAGGAAAAGAAAGAAAAGCCTTTTGCTACCCAAATATTTGTGGAAACCCACAGAAAATAAGACTATGAAGTGACATTTTTAGTCTACTAATTTTTCAGTAGAGAGCTCATGGAGCCAAAATTTTCTGTAGGTCAGTGTAAGATACTCAGTGCTTTTAGTTGAGTAAATTATGTGGATGCTCCATCCCTGAAAGTGCTGGATAGGGAACTGAGAAACCTGGTCTGGTGGAAGGTGTCTCTGCCCATGGCAGGGGTCAGAACAAAATGAGCTTTAAGGTCCTTCCAATCCAACCCAACTCAACTCATCCCATGACTCTATTATTCTATAAATAAACAGACTTTCCATAACAGCTTCGATAAATGAATTTTGTTCATTATCAAGAAGCCATGAGTGGCTCCTTTTTCTGTGCAGGACACCTCACGTGGGTGTCATCAGGCTCATTTGTGTCTCCTAGACCCTCCCACAAGGTTCCTGTCAGAAATGAGCTTGACCAATCCCAGCAAACTGAACAAATCAGCATCACTGGTGCTGAGAGATTAAACTTTGGGCTTAACTCCAGAGGTGAAAGATGACAGCAAGAATGGGAGGTTCCTGGTTAAGATGCTCAGGAATTGTTTTTAACTTCACATTGTCTCCAGAGAAAGCCCTGAGGGGATTTTTAATCCAAGCTGGGCAATACAAATGTGAGGATGTTGGAACCCTGGATGCTGAGAATTTTAAACTTTCTGTGCTGAAAGGCACAGACCCACATTTGACCTGAGGTTGTGGAGGATGCCTTCACCTTCTTCTCCATGAGTTTGGTTTTATTATGTAATTGATTAGAAAAGTCCACATTGCAGGCTTTGGGCAATTAGTTATTGGGTTAAAAGTAAAAATAATTTAGGTGCAATTTTTTAACTGGATAGTTTAGGCATTTTGTAGCTTGTTAGTAGAATGCTGTAGAACGCATGACTTGTAGGACTGTAATATAGATAAGAAACAATAAACATCTGAATCTGAAAATGAAATACCATCTTGAACACTTCAATCCCGACCGTGAAAGAGGCAGAAAAAAACTTAAAGAATTAACATGAGCCCTTTTCAAAAACACACCGAGTCTTTCCCTGAGAATCACTCACTTGCAAACCAGCTCTGATGAAAGAATATTTCCAGTGGAATTTTTAGGTGGTAGATTTGATTTGTTAGATTCATTTTCAGCAAAAGGCAGCCGGGAAGTGACGTGATGCATAAAAAAGCAGCGTGCTGGGAGCTGGTGTCTACAGGAATTTCAAAATCACAACTCTCCGATTTGCAGTGAGCCGTACGATGTTTTTAATCAGGGGAAGGAAGGAATTAATATATCCTCTTTCCATAAACCCTCATTTGTATTGTTGATAACAATAGTTAGAAATCTCAAAGCTGGAACAAACCTTATTTAAACAAGAATCTGTCAATTCTGTTGATGTTTTGTTTGAAAATGCAAATTTTCTTGCAGGGGCAGATGCTGCAGACAGCCAATACTCATGGAGAGCTGAAGTTTCTGTGTGATTCCTTCAAGTTTGTCCCTCCAGAACTATAGTTTATTTTGCAAGGAGAATGAGGAGAGTTGGGACTCTGTAAAATATATTCATTTTCATATTTGTGTGCAGGAAACCGCTGCTCTTCTGCATCAGAGGAAATGGCAGCACAAGTGCAGATTTTCCATAAGGTATTTGCTGGTTTTGTGCTCACTCAGTGGATGCTTTTTGGGTCAGATATCTGTGAAAATTAGGTAGAAGATGATTTTTAGAACTCTGGCAATCCTCCTGTCTCATACTCTTTTTGCTTCTCACCTTGCTCCCTTGTGTGCCCATGCTGGGATAACTGGGCTGGAGGGGAGGGCACTGGTAGGAGCAGAGTGGAAATTCAGGTGGCAGCATGTTATGAGATCCAATTCTGGCTTTTTTTGTAACTAAAGGTTGCCATCAACTGCGACAAAGCAGCAAATCTTCACTAAAAATGATGATTGTAGGATCACTGAGGTTGGAAAAGACCTTTGAGATCAACAAGTGCATCCGTCAACCAGCACTGCCAGCACAGTCACCACTAAACCCTGTCCTCAAGTGCCACATCTACACACATTTTGAACACTTCCAGTAATGGTGACTCCACCACTTCCTTGGGAAGTTGATTCCAGGGCTTGATAACCTTTTCCATGATCAATGCAGTGGTTAAAAATGCCACTTTCTTTGGAGAACTTTCTCCCATGTAGGTTTTCTTACAACCTTTGATGCCACTTTTGCTGCAAAGCCCACAGAGGTTTTTCGTGCTGGAACAAATATGTGGTAACACTTTGGTCTTTTGCAAAATATTGACAAGTTTGTACACTGAGGGGCCTGGGGGACATTTTGATCTGTGTTTCCTTGGTGTGAGGTTAATAAGAACAGATCAGCTGTGGCAGGAGTTTCCCCAGCTCCACACCGGTGACGTTGTTTGGAGCATCAAGAGCCACAGCCACAGGATCACAGGCTGGTTTGGGTTGGGACCTTAAACCTCACCCAGTTCCACCCCTGCCACGGGCAGGGACACGTTCCATAGACCAGGTGGCTCAGATTTCTATTTCTAAAGCCTGATTGTCGCCAGGCTTGCCCCCATTTCCAAACACTCTGTGGGATATTTGGCACAGAGCTGTTTTCTAACTGCTCTCTCAGCTTGCCCTGAAATCTGACTCATTCCTGTTGGAGAAGGAATTGAAGGATGTCACTGGGATCCCAAAGGAATGAACTGGATATCCTCCATGGAGACGTCAACACAACCCTACTGGTGAATCCCCTCTAGACCACGATGTCTTTCTGCATGTTGACCTGAATTAAAAATGGCTGGAAAACTTGTCACAAAGTGTTTTCTTACCAAAACAAAAAAACCCCAAACCCAGTGCCCCATGTTGTCCATTATTCCCTCCAAAGAACTGCAGTAAAATCCCTAAAGCAAGGCTCTTGCTGATGGTTAAATGGTTAATGGTTAAAATCTTTGTTACTCTGGTTCACTGGAAAGCTCCTTAGACACTCCTGAGCTGAAAACATCCCTCACTTCATTCTTGAGCACAAAAACTAATATTTCATACTGTATTTTGGACCTGATGTCCATTTTTTGGCTCAACTACCAAGCCAGAAATTGTTTTTAGATTTCCTCTTTGGCATTCACAAAGTTTTGCCTAAAACCCTTGGGGACTTGCTGAAAGAGATTTATTTATGTGCATTGCAAGGCGCCTGCCAAATAACTTCAGCTTCATGTTTTTTAATAATTTTCTAAATTTAAAAATTAATAAAAAGACTAAACTCTTGGTTTACTCATTATTAATTATGAATATTCCCATCTATTTTGCCTTAAATATCAAAGATAAACAAAAAATAAGATGCTGCTAGGGAGACAAAAATGATGGAAAAGACTTTCAGAGTTCTTGAGGTGTGTGGAGTGTTTTCTATTATTTTGTGGGTGACACTTTCTCCACTTTATCAAAATTTGGAGTTCAGCTTGGAGACTTCCTTTCAAAAGAGCTGTTGGCTAAATCGCTTCTAATAACTTTTGAAGTGTTTTTTTGGAAGTGTTAGAAGGAAAAAAGTAGTTCTGTGTTAACAAAAAGCCACACTTTATGAACTGTGATGTTTTTCCTTTCAAAGTAGGAGGAAAAATTCCCAGAGTTAAGTAGGAGCAAGGCCAGATTTGCCCTTCTTTCCCATGTTGAAGCAGTTCTGAGGACACTGAAGTCCAAATTTGTGTTGATTTGTCTTTTAAACAGGAAAAAAAAAATATTATTCTGGTTGTTTTTGTGGTTTTGGAACACTGTGGTCTGCTTCAGAAATCTCGGACAGCCTTTGGTGTTCTCACTTCGAGTTTGCAATTTGATATTTTATCATGAATTTGATTCATGGAAAAATTAGTTAAAACTTACCCTGTTTGTATCAGGTGAGGGGTGAGAGATTTATGTCCACTGTGCTAATGAGGGACAGACAATGGCATGGCCAGATTGGGGTGAGGTTCTGATAGGGATTTTAATTCAGCCCCTCTGTCAAAGAGCAGGATTGGAGCACTGGAGGATGTCCATGGGTACCAAACCCATGTCGAGCAACGTGAACTAGTCACGGCCAGACTTACTTCCACAGGATCAAGGAGCAGCCCAAATATTGAACCAATTCTCCAGAAAATTCATTCAAATTGCTCTGGGAAGAAAAAATAATTCAAGGAAGCGGCAGCAGAAGTTACTTCCACCATTGTTTTTGTGATTTGCTTATTTTTTAAGGCACAAATCGTGCACTCATCGAAGATCTTTCCCTTTGCTCTACCCTAATCCTTCAGAGCCCTTCCCCAGCTCCAGGCTGAAGGAAACTGGTGGAATGTGGTGCCTGGGAGGGAGACCCAGGTGGAGGGAGGGGAAGTTGTTGCCTGAAAATGCTCCCCTGGCCCATCCCTGGATGCTGCTCATGAGGAGCTGGTTCCTTCAGCAGGCAGGAGGCATCCAAAAGCAGCAGCTGGATTTTGGATTGAGCAGAGTCACAACTGAAAGCAAGAGAAATATGAAGGAATAGAAATAAGCCTAAAATCAGGCTTAATGTCAGCTACCCCTCTTCATATCGCTCTTTTTGGTTTATTTTCCCACTGAACTATGCTCTGTGGTGGAAGGATATTGAAACAACTGTCTTTTCTTCCCCCCGCCCTCTCCCCCCTTTTATTATGTAATATAAAAAAACAAAGGAGTATATTGTATTAATATGAATACGTGCCAGAGAGAGCTTTATAGGGTCATTAATACATTTCTTGGGAGGTCAAAAGACATGAAACCGAAGGGCTTGTGCCTCACAATAAAAGTGAGGCATGTATTGTTGGCCCAGCAAAACATGCCCTGGAGTATAATATTTGTGTATTTAAAAAAATTATACTGGCAGAAAATACAGGGGCAGCTGCAGAGCTTTGGACTGTGCCTAACGGGAGTGACACAGGTGAGGGCTGGAGCTGAGGTGGGAATGGTGGGAAAATTGGGCTTTTGCCTCTTTTTGGTTCTTTATGAGGTAGAAAAAAATTGTCTTAACTGGTTAAAAAGCATTTTTCTCCTTGAGTGTGCGTGTTTTTTTGTTTTTTCTTCAAATACAAGAAACTCCCGTCACCTCTATAGTAGGCTCTGGATGCATGAACAGGATATCCCATGAAAACCCTGGAGAGGGGGAAAAATTAACCACCTAATGCCATGGTTGAAGTTCAGAAAAGCCTCAGTTAAGGCAGAAAATATTGCCTGTGTCCCAGGGCAGCCCAGCTCATCCTCTCTGAGCTGTGCTGGAACTGGGGCATCTCCCAGGGGTGGGATGGGACTGGGAGCTGGAGAAGGGGTGTGGTGCTCTCCAGCCTTCCCTGGGATTTGGATCCTGCTCTGCTGGCTGGTGCAAGGGTGGTCCTGAGCAGGGATTTCTCAAGGAGAGAGACTGAGTTTGCCTGGAGAAGAGCAGTGATAAAGTCACCTTCTTGGTTACCTCTCAAATAAAATTATGTAAAAAATTAAAAACCCTGCCACTAAAAAGTTCCAAACTTCACTGCTTTATCCATTCAACACCTTCATGTCCTTAAAAAACCTTTCAAACAACCAAACTCAAAGTGTGCTTCTTGCCTTTATGTCTGCATGATCCTTTTTCTGCCCAAACCACGCCAGGGCCTCCCCAACCCTCATGGGGAAGAATTCCTTCCCAACATCCCACCTAACCCTGCCCTCTGGAAGAGGGAACCCATTCCCCTTTTTCCTGGCACTCCAAGCTCTTGTAAAATTTCTCTCCAGCTTCCCTGTGGCTCCTTTCAGGTTGCAAGGGTTTCTGCAGGAGCACAGGGCTGCCTGAATTGAACCTTCTCCACTGCCATGAAAAGTTGCAGCTGGATGTTTGCTTAACCCTCTGATGAGGCTTTTCATTATCTTACCACTGGCACACTGCAGAAAATGGAATCATTACAGTCCAGCAGCATTCAAATGTAAACATTTGAATAATATACACTTCCAGCCAGTGTTAAATAGAAGGTTTCAATCTCCGATGGAAACCTGACAATAAATATTCATTTCTAATTTTCAATAAGTAAACTTATGACTTCTTAAAAGCCTTTTTTTCACATGAGGTGTAATGGCAACTTTGACAGTTGGGCACATTTGGGATTAATATTTTCCCTCAGGTCAACAGAACCATGAAGAGTCATTATAAAAATTAAAAGCTAGAAATAATTACAAATGTTACAATTAGGAGTAATTTTGGGATCTTGATGTGCTATAACCAACAAAAGCTGTGTCTTTTCCGTGAAGTTTTTCCTGAGGGACACGAGAAAAAGAAGTGGAGGAAAGGAATTGCCTTGCTGGCTGCGGCCTGGGACTGGAAGGGGGCCAGCACTGAAATAATTTTGTGATAGAAGAGGCTGTAAGGAAGTTTCAGGAATGCCATTTCCAGGCACAGCTTTGGAAATGAAGGTGAGATTTGCAGGGGGGAGCCGGTGCCTGCAAACCCTGGGAGCACCCGGCGTCCCCATGAGCGATGTCTCCCTCTGTTTCCTCCACAAACTTTTATTTTCTGAGGTTTATGGGTCTGTAGTAAAAATCCACTCAGAGTTTACACTTGGTTTACACCAGGTCTCTGTCTACCAAAGTTTATTTTAACAGCATTTTTATGTGGCTCTTCTTCAGGCAGCTTGAGTTGAGCAGAACCCGACGTGCAGCCGCTTCCGACGCATCCTTTTACCACCAGCATCACTGCTGGGGTCAGTGAAGGTCAGGTGGGTCATAATTATGAGCCCGGGCTCCCAGCACAATTAATGGGTTTTTTTCCAAGTGATTTTAGCACGTCGTTGTGGGACAGCCAGAGTTTCATAAAATGCGTGGCTGCGACTGCACAGTAAATGTGTCTGAGATGCTTCATCAGCATTGCTGCACCTCTCCTCACCCCTGCTCCCTGTCCTTCCTTCCACTGGCATAAAAAGCACTGGATTTGGGAAATTATCTTGCTTTTAAATCTTATTCTGGTTCCAGTGTTGGCGATGGGCTTTGCTGTGTAATGCCCCTTACAGAGTTTGTAAGGAGTGATCCTGCTCCTTTATGATACATAAATATCTGGGATAATGCTGCTGTGCAGACCCCAGCAATGTTCATTTGTCTGAATTTCAGGTCGGGCAACACAAAATTTCTTTTCATCTGCTTTGAATTTGCGAGCATTTAATTGATTGTGTGCTTTGAGTCTGAAGCTCTTGATCTGCCTCATCTGTGCTGATCAGTATTTTTTATACTGCATCACATCTTCTCTTACGGGCTTCCTTCTAAGGTATAATTGTTGTCTACCAATCTCTTTATATTTCATTAATAAATAGATTTCCAGCCTTCCTTTGATCATTCCTGTCATCATTCTCGGAGCTCCTGGGATTTGCACAGTGCAGTTTTCTTAACACAAAGTAACCAACACTGCAGTCAGCAGTCCAGAACAATCTCCACTGTTAATTTATATTCCTTCGGATAGTCCCTACAAAAACTTCTGTGCAATGTGGCTGTGTGGTCCTGATTAACATCAGTAATCCCTGTGACAGAGCTGTTCAATACTCACCAAACTACTCTATGGGGGAAGGAAGCGAGAAGAGAAATAAAAAGTAAAGTAATTCTTGAGTTTTTATGAGTAAAGGCCAATCAGACTTTGCACAAAGGATTTAGTACAAAACAAACGACACTTTCCAAATCTCCTATGCTTAATTTTTTTTTTTTTTTTCCCTGCACTTAGGCTGGGTGGAATGGTTGTCCTCTGCATTAGTGGATGTTTACACGGGAATTAGGGATGAAGAGGAGGGAGGGGGACCACGAAGGAGAGAACCTCCTAAGGACCCCCTGCCCTGCCCAGCAGCCCCACTGGGGAGCTCAGCATTAAAAAGTGAGAGTTTCATTGATCCCTTTGCACTTCTGAGCTGTAAAAAGTTTTAGAGGGGACTGAAATCTGACACTTGGCAGAGGTCAGACCCCTGACTGGTGAGCAAGGGGACAGGGATGGCGAAAGCTCCTTCGCGCCAGGGTTTGCGCTGCCGGAGTGTGGGGTCTAGTTGGGACACCATGTGTCACCAGCACTGTAATTCTGAGGGGGTTTGGCAGGAATCGGAGCCAGTGGAACATCCAAAGAGTGCTGTTGGTGCCAGATCCCACTGAGCAGGGCATGGCAGAGGAATGGATCAGAGGAATTATCCCCATGCTGCACGTCAGTGTCCCCACTGCTGAGCTTTGGGATGTGGCACACAGGCTTATAAAAATAATAAAACATGGCAACGTAGTTTGAGAAACTTCCAATTTCATAACCTCCTATACAGAAGGATGTCCATGCAGAGAACCACAGGATCATTGATGGGTTTGGGTGGGGAGGGAAATTAAAGCTCATCCAGTGCCACCTTCCACTATCCCAGGTTGCTCCAAGCCCTGTCCAGCCTGGCCTTGGACACTTCCAGGGATCCAGGGGCAGCCACAGCTCCTCTGGGCACCCTGTGCCAGGGCCTCACCACCCAGAAGTGCTTTATATCCACTTATACCTGCAGTTTTGGGAGTGGAAATTTTGGTTTTAGACTGCTGGATCTGCCTGCCGTGTGCTGCTCCAGCCACAGCTGACTTCCATGCATTGTCCTCTGAAGATACATGGCCATACCTTGGCAGCTCATTTGCCTCCCTGCAAATGTGGGGAAGCAGCAGGACAAGAAGACTTTGGGATATCCCTTCTCACAGCATTTACTGAGCTGTGGTGCAGAGGAGCCCCCCAGCATGGTTATCTGTTGTTGGTGGCAGTCAGAGAATGGAAATGGGTATAAAATACTCTCTTTTAGCACTAAGCAATGGATTTGTTGCAGGGAACAACTGGCTAAGTCAAGGCACTGCCCAGCACCATGTCTTCTTTTCCCTGTTTTCTGATCTCCTCCTGCCCTCCTGCCTCCTGGCATGTGCAACTAGAATATACGTGAGGAAGGTGAGATGTGTGAATTGTTTTCCTTTTAGAGCAGCCTGCCTTTATTGAGATGCATTTGTTACCCTGGACTCCTGAGAAACACCTTGCCCTTTTCCTGCTCTATTTTCCATTTCTGTCTCTTCCTCATCCCTAACTTTATTTTCTCTTTATTTTCCTTCTCCACTTTTCTTTTTCTTTACATCTCCTTCCTTTCTCTACCCACACTCATCCTTCTTCTCATCACTCACTTGATTTAGGGTAAGGAGAGCAGATGCGAAGAGAATTGCCATGTACAAAAGTTAAGGATATATATGGGATCCTTGATAATGTGCTTCACTCAGGCTGGGGATAGTGAAAAGGTACGTTTTCCCTGAGCTTGCCAGCAGTGTAAACCATTCAATTGGTAACATAATACGTTTTTATGGTCTCTGTATAGCGATTTTCCATTTAAGTGTAAGTTAAATTGATGAATTCACATAGAGGCATAGAGGAAAGTTTTTCCTTTTTCTTTTGTAGTATAAATTCTCCATGAACACTCCTGCCCTCCATTGTGAGTGGGTTTTCCTCCCAGCCATGCATGAAATGTGCCCTTAGGTTCTGTTACAAATAGGTTTACACTGATGTGTATGGCTGCTACGAGCATTACGGTCTTGATCCTGCACTCATTGAAATCAATGGCCACATTCCCCCTCCCTGCAGGAGTGGGAGAGCAGAGCCTGGGGGTCGCTCTGGGAATACAAAACACCTCATGGCTTTGTTTTCGGAGGCTTTTGCATCCCTTCTGTGACAATTGGTTTTTAGCTGGATCGATTCTACCTGACAGGAGATTGTAGGAAGGTGGGGATCGGCCTCCTCTCCCAGGAGCAGGGCAAGAGGAAAGAGCTTCAGACAGCACCAGGGGAGGTTCAGGTTGGACATCAGGAAGAATTCCTTCATGGAAATTCCTTCATGAAAATTCCTTCATTGAAAGGGTGGTCAGCAATAGGAATGGGCTGCCCAGGGAGGTGGTGGAGGCCCCATCCCTGAAGGTGTCCAAGGAATGACTGGACTCAGTGCCTGGGACAAGGTGGGATCAGTCACAGGTTGGACTCAATGATCCTGAAGGTCTTTGCCAACCTCAAGGAATCTGGGATCTTTTGATATCTTTGTCTTGTGACACACAATATTCCCATACCAGTGCTTGCACAGGCATTTTTTTAGGATTTTTTCTTTCTGTGTTCTCCAATTACAAAGTTTCTAGCTCTGTTCCTGTTGGCTTGGGAGATCTGTTACTTGAGCTGAGACCTTCTCCTTCCATGAAAACTAACTTGTGTTGTGCCAGGGGGGTTATGGAAGTGAGGCCTTCCACAGAAATAGGAGTTGCTGCAAGGAATGGCATTAGTTGGTCACTGGGTAACAGATTTCCCCAGTAACTTTGCTGTTGGGGTGCCTGCCATCAGCATTTGTGCTCTCAAATGGGATCCAGCAAGAGTTTCAAAGTGTCTGGTCACATTTCAGTGGGGCTAAGCTATAACTCACCTGGCTAAAACATATTAATCAAACTTATTTTCTGCACTCTCTTTCCTAACAGAGACTCTCATATTTATTTTCTGCACCAGCAGTGCTGTATTTCACTGGAATTCTAATATTTCAGCAGTGGTTAAAGAATCCTCCTTCGTATGGATTTGAGCTGCACTTGGCTGAGAGGTGCTGTAAGAAGTGAGGGGCTGCATGGTTACACAATGTTAACTAAAATATTGGATTAATTTTTGCCGTGTTCCATGATGAGCAGATCTTGACATGTCCATGAAACTGAGTTCCAGAGGATCCACTCACGTGAGCCTCATCTTGGTCCCCAGGTCCCATGCACATCCAAGTTGGGATGAAGCTCATTCTTTGCAAGCACCTGGTGAATCCATTACATTCTGAATGTCCTTTAGCAGTTTTTTGTAATCACTTGAAGTTTCGAGCACAGTGAAGTAGTCTCCTGAACTTGGATGGTTCCTTGGTGGTGAGTTGAAGGACCTCATCAGCAGCCTCAGGGGTGGAGCAGGAGCAGGAGCGGGGGGATGCCACCAGCTGTCCTGGGATCAGGATGTGGATGGATTCCTAAGGATGGTAATTAATTGCCTTGCCCCTCTACCCCTCAAACTGATTAGGGAATTATGAATTCATTCAAACCCAAGCAACCTGGGCTGGTGGAAAATGTCCCTGTTTATCACAGAGGGGTTGGGCTGGATGGCCTTTAAAGGTCCCTTCCAACCCAAGTCTTTTATGATTTCCTGATAATTTGTGCTGACACGTTCTTAAAAACGGAAGAAAACTCATGAACATTTGTCTTGAGACACGTGAAACGTTTGACCCAGCCCCACACTGGTCGTGTAGGGTCTCAGGGTTACCTTCCCCAAAGCTTTTGTGTGTCTCTGTACCAGAACCACGAAGGGAAATGGGTCAGTCCTTTGTTTTCAGAGGGAGAGCTGAGTTTAGCAGTGCCTTTGGCATATCAATAAAGCCAGCAACAATAAAAAGGAACAGTGTTCATTATACTGCTGTGTGGGGAGTTTCTTTAAGAGTTGGGCCCTAAATGGTTTTTAATCCCAGGATGCACTGATTGTGATAATGTGGAGAGGCAAAGCAAGCATCAGTTATAAAATCATTGCAAATATGAGTGGAATAAAAAACGGTCAAAAGGATCTTGTTACAATTTCTGCTTATTCCACAAGGGTTTAAGGAAAGTAAAATAGGCAATGATTTTGTTTGGGACTTGTCTATGAAAGATTACTTTTTGTATAGGTAAGTCAAAAGGTTAAGGAAGTAAACAGAATTTAAATACAGTCAGTTTTAGTAATTTTTTCTGTTGTTTGCCTTAACTGCTTCCTAACATCATAAAAAAGCCTGCAGCACTCAGGTGGAAAGGAAAAAAAACCTCAAGCCAAGAAGAAAAACCCACACCAAGATGGCTTAAAGAAGTAAAAGCTGTAAAATGTAAGATATGGCACACCTATAAACTATAATTTTGCTTTTCAGCCAGCAGAAGTGCTGTAGATCTAAAATTACAATAAATCTCCAAATGTCCAGCATTGATTACTTCAAGCTTGTGGCTTTAATGGACAACAGAGCAGCACATTATGATGCCATGATTAAGGAATTGTGGAAAAGAGGGAGAGTGATTTTGGACTTTATTTTGGCACCTAGCAGAGCTCAACGTTACCACAATTATTGGTTTTCTGAAATATGTCCCTATGCATTATTCTGATCAGATTACTTGCATTGCACAGTCCTCTGGTGAATAACAGGACAATAGCACAAAATAAATCTCTCTCTGAAATTTAATCTCCATGTCTGTAGACTGGCAAGAAGAACATCCACATCCCTCTGATAAGAAGTTGTATATTTTCCTGAATGGTGGTATATTTTTGTTTTATAATTGTCCTTAATGTAAATTCTCCAGCAAGAAAGCAGTGATGTCAAAGATCTCAGAGGAAAGAAGGGTTGAAATATGGGTAAAGTGCTCCCATAAGCTCAGCATGAAGAAACCCTAATTTTCTTAGTAAACTACAGGGGCGGGTGAATTCGGTGGCTTACAGAAATCATTAACCTTTCCCCTATTATTGGTTTTCAGTGTAATTTGTTTGATAATCTTCTTCCTCAGTGAATAGCAGTCCAGCTTATCAGCTAATAAAATATCCTCTTGTGCTGCCGCAAGGTTTGGCACGTGGTGGGTATGAAGCAGATGACAGCAGAGCAGAATTACCTGCTCTTGTTGAGGTCCACCTCTGAGCCAGGGATTGGGAAGGAGCTGATATTTATGGACTGTAGGATGAACGTGTGTTTATTATTGCTCATCCTCTGAGCTCCATGGACAAGCTGGAGAATAATTGTTATTCTAAGAAAGCAGAAAAGATGCTGAGTCTTAAGCACTTGCACAGGGTCAGAAACAAACCCCCACAAAAGTGCAGATGCTCCCTAATCCTTGAGACACCCATCAAAGAGCTTCCAACTTGCCCAGGGATCAACATGTTTGGACAAGCCATGCTGGGTTGTGTCTCTGAAACTGAGTTTCCAGAGGCTGGGATGGGAATCCACCAAACACAGGTGGGAATTCTAGGATGGATTTGAGGTGGCACCTGAAAGCTGTGTGGGTTTTTGGGAAGTATTGAGCTCCGTGCCACAATGGGACAGCGATCCTCTTGGCTGTGACTGTGTCCCCAGGGTAGTTCCAGCTCAGCCCCAGGCTCATGTAGTGAGCAGGACATTGTCAGTGAGCAGGCCATTGCCAGTGGGAGGTGGCCCAACCCTGGTGGCACACGGGCCACTGTGTCATCCTCCACTTCTGCAGGTATGAGTCGAGGCCCAATTCACAGGGGAAAATTGGATTTGGTATCTTTCGGTGTCCCTGCCTTGCTTCCATGGGAACTCCCATGTCTGCCAAAGCTGCTCCAAGGGCTCCCAGGCTGGGCTGGAGCTCTGGACGTTGCCAGCTGGGTGAAGGTGTGTTGGCAAAGGTGTGGGTGGAAGGTTCACCCAGCAATGCTTCCACAGCCCTGGCTCTGTTCCTGCTCTATCCAAGCCTGTAGTGCTACCAATTAAATCCAGCTGGAAGAATAGCTGGCTTTTTTTTGGTGCTGTGTGCCTACTTCACCCAGAAATTGTGGAGATGATTGAATTTGTGTGGTTCAGGACTCAGGAATCAAATATGAGTGAAATTTAAGATGATCAGGATCTACAAACTGGCACTGCTCCCAGGCAGCACCATGCCAGCAGGGCTGTGCTGGTTTGCACTGGTGAAGGCCTGACCTTTCCATGATCTCTCTGTCCATGCAGAGTAGCCCCTTTCCCACACATTTCTCATTATTATTTTTTTCTTATCCGTCTTTGCTCTATTTTGTTTCCAACAATTGCATTTCCATCAGTTTTCACATTTCACTGCTCAAGAGTACTGTAAAATGTCAGTTTGGAATAGTTTTGCTTATACTATCAAAATTTGCAATTAAAAAACTTAATAGTATTTTTTCAAGTCTTGTTTATCAGAGTTAATCATTAATTATCACAGACTCTACACACAGGTGATTAGTACTTTTTTCTTGCCTTCTTCCCTCACCTCTCTTCCCTTCTCTCTCTTCTCACTGCAGTGATTTAGGCTCTTTCCAGACTTCCCTGTGGCAGCACAGGCAGTGATGCTGAAGTGGCTGTGCCACCTCTCCAGATGCACTGGTACCTTACACAAAATGAGTCACCACTGTCATTCCTCATCCTGGTGTGAATTAGGTGTATTCCAGACTGGGAAACTCAATCTGAGCTGTTTCCTCAGTGTCACTTTTTAGGTACAGTCTGTGAAGTGGCAGTGATGAAGAGCAGGGGTGATGGTGTTCAGTTTTGCCTCTTCCAGGAGTGCTCTGGTGCCATCCAGAGCAGCAATCTCTTTGTTCTCAGACTCTCCCAGCACAGGAAGATCCCAGCTGATGACATTTTTCCATATGCAGCTGGCATTTTTGTAGATGAAATCCTGCTCTTTTGAAAGTTCAGGCTGGTTTTGGGCATGGAGTGCCAGGACAAGGGGATAATAGTTTCAAACTGACAGAGGGCAGGGATGGATGGGATACTGAGAAGAAATTAAATTCTTCCCTCTGAAAGTGTGGCTGCCACAGGGCTTGGAGCATTCCAGAGGAATGTGGAGGATGAAATGGGATGACTTTTAAGGTCCTTCCAACCCAAACCATCCTGTAATTCCATAATCCTATGAATCCAAGGTTTGATGGTTTCCTTTGGATGAGGTGAGGATGCCAAAATACGGTGGGGCTCTGCAAGTTTTGGTGACCCCCAGATTTGTCCAGGATCCACATTCACTTTGTTCCAACATTTCACCATGACCTGTTCCCTGCATGTGAGAAGAATCCAGGTGCCTCCCTGTCCTTGGAGAGGGGGAAATCTGCCTCATTTATCCCCCAGAATAACATTTACCCTGCAGAATAACATTTATCTGCAGCCAACACAGTTGGTTATCAAATATTTGTCTGAAATAAAAAAAAAAACCTGAGGACTTTCGTCGAAGGAAAGTGCAACTTTGTTGTGTTAGGAAAGGTGTTGCAGAGTGAAATGATGCTGCTGCTTAAGGTGATTGTAAATCAACCTTTCATCTCATTAGGATTGAATTTCAGGTGCTAAATTTCCATGAAAAAGGAAGTATTGTAATTAAATATAAATATATTAAAATACAGATGATTTGACTGCTTCCTGGCTGGTTGTTTTAGGGCATTGCCTTGTCCATGGGGTTGAAAAATCCTTAATAGATATTATTTATAATTATATTTTTTTGTTTATCAGAGATGTGAGCTTTCAATGAAAGAAGGTAATAATATTCCTTAAAATTATTTTAATAATTTATAGTAAGAGTTTACTGACCATTAAGGAAGAAACTGTAATTCAGAAACAGAGGGACAATGTCTAGAAAAAAATACTAATGTTGATTTCAGTACTTTGCAGCACTGCACATTAATAACAGCTGGACTTGTGTGAATATTTCTCTGCAAATACTCAAATCACAGAGAACTGGGCTTAGTTCTGTGTGAATGCCACAGTTCCGTCATAATTTCTGGTTAAATATGTTTTATAGCACTTAAATTGTTCAAGGTTCTTTACTAATCTAATTTTCCAAAATACCCACAGTGGCCTGAAACTTAGAAATTCCCAGCAAACGTTTCAGTAGAAATATTTTATAAGTTCCGAAAATTAAATATACAACGCTGGTGCTTAAAAAATAAATCAGCTCAGGGAAATTAAATGGGTATTTTCAAGATCTTAATTCCTAAGTCTTAGAGAGATTGTGTACTTTACTTAAGAATTAGATAATTCATTGGCAAAGGACACTTAGATTTTAGGCAAACAGTCTTGACCACATCAAGAGTCAAGAAACATCATTTAGATGCAGGCAATGGGATTGACACATTGGGATGAGAAGACCTTCAGGACCGGCACAAAAAGAAGAAAAAAAAAGTGATAATTTAGCAGCAATTCAGAAGCAGAAGTTGTTTGTGTTTCTTTTTCTCTTTATTATGCAACATGCTGCAGTGGAGTATGTGGAATTTCTGTGCAGAAATGGTTGCAGAGAGGGAAAGAACAAGGCAACAGGACAAGAGGAAATGGCCTCAGGCTGCACAAGGGGAGCTTGAGGCTGGACATCGGGAAGAATTTCATCATGGCAAGCATTGTCAGGCTTTGGAATGGGCTGCCCAGGGGGGTTTGGAGTCCCCATCCCTGGAGGTGTCCCAGGAAGGGCTGGATGTGGCACTCAGTGCTCTGGGCTGGGGATGAGGTGGGGATGAGGCACAGGTTGGGTTTGGTGATCTCAAAGGTCTTTTCCAACCTCAGGGATTCTGTGATTCTTCCCTGCCTGACTCCTCTGGCATTTGAGGATTCATCCTTTTGACTCCCTGCCTCCTCTTCTTAGCCTTCTCTGCATCTGTAAATTCACCGAGGCCAAGTGGGAGAGGCTTGTTAAGGCTGCCTGGGGACACAGCCCTTGTTATTGCTTCTGGGACTGCTGGGGACATTTCATGCAGGCAGAGAGGGGACACTGGCCAGGAACAGGAGCACGTGCAGAGTGCCAGGAGAGTTCCTGTGGCCGTGGGAGCACGAAGGAACTGCCTATGGATGGCAGGTGGTGGCACACATCTCCTCTGGAGCCAGAGGGGCTGAGTGGGAAGCCTGGAGATGAGGCTGCCTTGGCCACAGCCCAGCTGAAGCCCGGGAGATGGTTGAGTTCAGCAGCTGGGGATCGAACCTGCAAACGTGGAGCAGCTCTTGTGCCAAAATGCTTCACCTCAACCCAGGATGCCTCGGAGCTGAGATCCCAGTGAATCCCAACTGTCCATGGCTGTGTGTCAGGGGCCTGGCACGAGCAAAGTGCCAGTGGGGCTGGTGCTGGCAGTGGTTCCCAGCCCTGCAAGGTCAGGCTGTCACCTGCATTCCTCCTCTGCCATGGTGTCCATAAGGCTCACTGAGTGCGCTGGGAAAATCGGAAATAAAGCCACCACCAAGTACTATGCAGAGGGTAATTCCCTCTAAATTTGCTCGTATTTTAATCTCTATCCATCACAGGAGAAAGAGAGGAAAAGAGGGGTGGTTTATCGAGAGTGAGGCATCAAACCAATGGCAAACCTTGCCCATATTTGGGCTGTCCATTGAGTGCTCCATTCCCTTGGCTGTGCTGATTTCTCCAGCTTTGCCTTGCTGGCCAGTCATTCCTCTGCTCTTTTTTTGCCAAGGCAGGATGCAAACCTCTGTTTAGCAGAACCTACCGTGCAAAACGAGCTCTTCCCGTGTTTTCTGCTGTGTTTATCTTTGGCAGCTCGTTCGTGCCTTGTCCCTGAGCTCAGTTACTCATCGAGCTCTTCGGAAGTAAACAGGGCTCGTTCCTGTGCTGCCCACCCAACATCCCTTTGTGCTACCAAAGGTGGCAAAATATTCCAGCAGGGCTTGGGTTTGGGTTTTTTTAATTTTTTTTTCCTGTAAACACATCCAAAAAGGGGAAAAAAAAAAAAAGAACAATGCAGCATGCGCCGTCCACGCAGACAGTTTAACCCTTGGGTCAGCGTGTTTGTATTTCACTTATTGGATTGTTAATAGATTTTCTTCATTTGTGCGAGACATTGTGAATGATGTGCTGAGGCCTTTCTATTCCTTCACCGTGGTCCACCTGTAAGAAGATAGCGTTAAAAGCTGCTGGAGTTTCTACCTCTTGACAACATCCCAGCTGTAGCCTCGCAATAGCAATCCTCCCGTGGCAGTTTTAATTATCGGCCCCGGCGATACCATCAGTAAGTGTGTAATTACGTGTCACTTTCCTGGCTGTTGGGTATGAAAAGTGGAACCAGTGAGATGATGATCGTTGAAGCTGTAGACTCATATTTAAACAATTCAAAATGTGTAACTGGCAGTGTCATTAAACAGAGAGAGTCTGACCCCAGCTGTCAGTTACTTTTCCTTATGCAGATTTTTTTTCATGCTGTCTGTCAAAAGAGCTCCATGGGCTGAGATGGGACGGGAGAGGCAGTGGAATGCAGGAGAGCTGCTCTCCTCCTCTCCTGCCAAGGTGGTCTTTTACCCTAAATAAATATTGCTGGAGAGATTGTAAATAAACGTGGGACAACGCAGGAAATTATATAGACTTTGGTGATGAATAAACAAAGGGAGGCTATCAAACCACAAAGTCGAGCGTACAAAAAATATGAATAAAATGGGACTCATTACCCTGAACTTAAAGAACAAGGCTTATGGTAATTTGGGGGATTCATTACCGAAGGATAAAAATGGAATCATTGTCATTTCTCTCTTTCCACCAAAAAATTTTTGAAGCCGTGGCATATAAAGAGATGACCTGAAGGTTATTGTTATTATTATTATTTAAATCCATATATGTACACACACACACACACACACACATATATATTTATATATATGAGAGTGACAAGCATGAACATGCATACATATCTGACATATCTGCACAAGTAAGAACAATTTTTGAATATTGCCCTCAAAAATAATCTTTATAATATGGATCCTTTTCACTTGCACTTCAAAGTCAGCAATGTTTAAAGTGTGCAAAGTACCAGAAACTTGTCTCCTGGCCAATATATGCTAAATAGATGGAAAAAAATAAATATATGTGCATAGGAGTTGGCAAGTAAAGAATATTTTTTTCAGTGAATTGAGTCAGAAATTTCTAAAATGACAACTCTGCTGTCTGAAGACAGGCACAAGTGGTTTGACTGGGAATTTGGGGTTGGCATGTCATGAGTTAATTTTGGAAAGACAAGGAAGTAAATGGAACAGTACTTAGGAAAAAAGAAAAATAATAAAAAAATAAAAGATTGGAGGTTAAACAAACATTAATCTGTGAAGACAGAGGAAAATATTTCTTTATTTTTAAAATGTTTACACTTCTCAGAATAAACCCCTAAGACACCTTAATTTAAAGCTTTGGAGTTCACATGGACTCCAGGAGCAGCAGTGGAACAACAGAGGCACACTGGATGTTTAGCCTTTGAAAAAGCACAGCATCAACACTTGCTTTTGCGGATTTTAAGGGGAAATATATTCATTTTGTGAGAGAGTGTGTGTGTTTCTGCACATCTCTGTATATAAAAGCTTTGCATATATTTCTTGTTTCAAAGACAATGCCACGGAGCAGCGCATACAGGAGTGCTGGCTATATTAATTGCAGCAGTACTTTCATACTTGAAAGTAATAAATAGGCACATATTAAATCCTCTAAGGATTAATTTGTATTTTATCAGCTGTGAAAAGGGCAATTTTTTACATATCCAGACTTAAGAGGTAGCCCTATTAGACCTTCATTGGAAAACAAATTCTGCATATATTTTGTACCAGGGCGTTTTATTTTCTTTCTTTTACTCCTTTTTCCTCTTTCCCCCTGCCTATTTAAAAGCCTTCCTCCTAGCAAGTGGTTATGCAATGTAAGGCTGGGAAGGGAATGGGCTGTGATGCTGTGGACAGAGAAGCTCTGCCCAAGAAAATCTGATAAATTTGGGTGAGTGTCCAACAGAAAACCCAAAAAAACCCACCATGCTGGGTCACGTCCAGTGCCTCAGTTTCCCTTGGCATTTGAAATACCCAGTGCTGAAGGCCACCCAGTTTTTGATCCATCCATACTGAAGCTCTCACAGGTCTCTTCTGAGCTCTATTTACAAATTATTTGCTGTTGCCACTAACGAAGAGGTGCAGGGGAGCCCCCCTGGCCACGGGGAGCCAGTTTTTGCATGCCAAACAACCTCTTCTCTTTGTCTTTCATGGAGTCCTCTGTAGGGTGGAGGATTTTCAAGTTCTGTGTCTGTCCTACTTGCATGTTAGCTGCAGGCGATGTGCATCACAGGGAGGAGGCAGTCCCTTGGGGAGGCCCCACTTTTCTGCATTTAGTTGCTTGCTTTGAAAGAAAAGGATGCTAAAAAATTAGCTCTTTTCGGAGTGTGGGATGACTTGTGCACAACAAACAGACTGAGATTTGAAGGCTCCTGTGTTACTTTTTTTTTTTTTTTTTTTTTTTTTTTTTTTGGTGTGTTTGTATGTTGGGAGGCAAGTTAGGATTTTTAAAGGGGCACTGCCCATTTTATTTATTCCCAAAGTCTGGAGGTGTTTCCAGCAGATGTGGGGTGTCAGAGCTCCTGTATGCGAGGCTGTGGGACTTCCCTTGGTGGGGGTGAGAAGGGACTTGGAGGAAATCAGCAAAGCTGACCCCAAAGGCTTTGCAGAATTAGAATCCTTAGGGAACCATTAAGGTTGGAAAAGATCTCCAAGGCCATCAAGTCCAACCTCAGTTGCCTGCATCTTGAGCTCTGCCCTTTAAGCTGGACTTTGCACATGCTTTTGCGTGAGAAGTTTGTCAGTGAAGTTAAAATCAGGTGGGTGCACTTGCTGCTGCTTCCCAGTCTGGAATGTGGGAGGCCAGTGACCTCAGCACCCCTTCCAGGTCCAGGCTACACCTCACTTCAAGGTTTCTCTTGTCCAAAATCCACAAAAATTTCCACTAACCCCTTTGTATAGGGAGGAGCAATTAAAATGTTGACTCGCAAGCCTTTTTCTCTATGAGTTTGTAAGTTTTCCTAAGCAGCATAAGCTGGATGAAGGATCACCAAACATTTTTGTTCATTTGCTTTTCAAAATGCCCTGCACATTTCTAGTTCATCTGAATTCTTCTTTTATGGAATTGATGACAGTCTGGGAAAAAAAATACTGGTTTCCATGGGCTCTTGAAACAAATTTGCTGTTATCATCTCTGTTGGTTTGCCTGGGTGCTCCAGGCTTATTGGAATAGTAAGGTGGTTGTAGCCAAAGCCATGGCCACAGGAATGGTGACCCCAGAGGTTGTTTGAGCACTGGGACAGCTGAAGAGCTGCCCAGTGAAATCCCTGGGTCCTGTTGTTCTCCTCTCCTTGTCAAATCACCCAAACTCAACACTCCCAGGTGGGGCCCACTAAATAAGACAACAGCATCACTGTGACCCCCTTTACTATTAACTGTGAAACCAAAATTCAGAGCAGTACCTTGCTAATCATAACAGGTACTCCAGGATTTTCTGCTTTTCTATTTTAAAGCAGTACCCAAGCCTGGTTATGGGAAAATATCTATTTTTGCCTTATGAGACCAGCACAACCACTTCCCTTTTGGTATCAAAAGAATAAAACCAAGCTTTGCTACAAAGATAGTAATTCTGGATATAGTGGAATAAAATCCAGTGGAGTGTGGGACCAGGGGAGTATTTTCTAGGTATGGTTTCAATAAGGAAGTGGAGCTACAGGAAAGCATGTTCTGCTATGGAAGAGCAGCCAGCTGTCTCCTGACTTCAGCACAGGAGGCTTAAGTTGGGCATTTGGAAAATTTCTTCATGGAAAAGGTTGTGTGCCAGCCCTGACACAGGTCACTCAGGGGAACAGTGGAGTCACCATCCCTGGAGGGGTTTAAAAGCCTTGCAGATGTGGAACTTTGGGATATGGGTGGCCTTGGAAGGAGTGGGGAATGTACTTGATGATGTTAGAGCAGCTTTTCCATCCTCAACTACTCTGCGATTGTGTTTTCTTCACAAACTTATTTCCTTTATATTAAACTGGATTAAATTCATGACTGCTTTAGGACAAAAGGTACAACTTTCTGACTTTATCTGAGAACAATATCAAGTGGCCAGGACTGAGAGCTGTGCTGGGTAATTTGCAGTGTCCCAGTGCTCCCTCAGTGTCTGTTCCTCAAGGGGGGTGTTTTCCTTTTCTGTCTTTGCCATCCTTCCCAAAGCCATAGCTTATTTCTCCCTCTGCTTTTACTCTGAGCAGAGTGAACCTGGATGACTCATGTTGCAAAGAACAGCAAAAAATAACGAAAAAAACGATCTTCACTTAATATCAAAAACTATCTTGAAATTATGAAGCAGGAGATGTACTTTGCTTATCACAGTGGAAACCTATTAGACAAGTACCCTTGGTGCATGGAAAATATATGCTTTTAACAGTTTTAATCCTTTATCAATTATTCATATGGGAAGGTTTTCCTGTATTTGTTCAGTATGTTGGATGGAATAGCAAGCACGACTTTATTTGTCTAACAGTTTTGTTCCAACTGTATCCGATAAGATATTTAACACCCCCAAACATATTTAATTTAAGAAATAAAGAGCCATTCTTTCTGTGGGGTTTTCCACATCATTCTTCTTTATTACACCAGGTTTTGCTCATCATACCATGTTCCTCCTCAGAGGACAGAGACAAATAACCGTTCCCCACAAGGACAATGTGTGTGTTGAATGCATTTTAAATGCTGCACTTTGTTATGATTGTAACCAACATTTTAAATATGCTGAAATCAAATTCCAAAATGACACGAGAAAAATGACATCAGAGAATAAATCTATTTGGCTGTGCAGGCAAAAGGAATGTTGAAGCTGGAACATGCTTAGCTTGAAAGTTAAAGATTGAGTACAATGTTTATTTTATTTGCTTAAGAGAGGCAAGGCTAATTCATCCCTGTTGTGAAAATCAATGGATTACAGTATAAATATACTCTTCAAATATATTTGTCATATTACATGAGTTAAATAGCATTACCTAAATATAGTTTAGCTTTTAAATATCACATGAGATTACTGATTTGCTTTTACATTGTGCTGGGTTTGTTTAAGCTATTCCAGGGTCTCACCCATGGCATACACAGTAATTCTGCCCATGGCATACACAGTAATTCTGCCTATGGAATTCTAGCCTGGAAGAGGGAAATCAAAGTCAAATAAGCTTCCTGGTGGAAGCTGGGAAGCTGTACAACTGGCAAAGCTGATGTAGGAACATTTTGTTTCTCCTAAATGGGCTTCCAGCTAGGCTGGAAAGTCCCTTGAGTGGTGATTTACTGTATCATGGACTCCTTCCTTGTGTTTCTTACAGGTGTAGAGGCACATGAGCCATTGGATGAAAGATCTTGGAGGAAAAAAATCCCATGCAGCTTCTTGCTAGGAATGGTTCAGTTTTTAAGAAGGAAATGTTTTTATCCTAGTAGGATCATCCATCCCTGAAGTCTGTTAAATACTTCAGGAGTTTCTGGGCCGAGCCATGCAGTTTTCTGGCTGTGTTTTAAGGTATTGGCTCCTGTTAATAGTTATTAGTATGAATATTCCTTATCCATCTTTCTGAAAAATTCCCTGTAAAGAAAATAAATGATGTCTTACATAAAAAGTTTTAAAGTGACTGTGGCTGAGATGATGGATTTTGCTTGTCTTACATGAAAAACAAAAGAAAAAATAGGTAGGAAATAAAATGGTATTTAAAAATGGGATTTGTTTGCCTTCAAAATTGTAGCTGTAGTTTTCTCCAAAGGATTGGAGCTGAGCAGGTGTTGCCTAGGTAGGAAAATTTCACTTAAAGGTCTCTGAACTGTCCCAAACTTAAGTCCATTCTCATCCATAACGTAATTTAGCCCTTGACAGATATATAGAGCTCTTGGAGCTTTCTGTTCTTCACAAAATCTCCTGAGCTTCAAGTCTCACTGACCAGATGGGTTGTAATTTGGCCTCTGACATGGCACAGTCCTGCTGGAGGGTGACAATTACCTGAACTGGCCAACGCCGAGGTCACACTCTCATCTCCTTAAAGCCATTTTCTTCTCTCAGGCTCCTGCCTCCCATCTCCCAGCACACCGAGCTCTCTTTCCTGCATTTTGAGCAGTGCACAGGAGCAGACGTGGAATATTTATCCCCTCGGAAGTCAGATATTATACTTAAATGTCGGAAGCCTCCGCCGCACATCAGTCACGGGATTGATTTAGCCTCGGTGATATCTGACTCCGCGAGCAGGAAGCTGAGATTGCCCCGTGTAGGGTAGATTGGAACACTTTGTACTCTGTCAGGTGTCAGAAACTGCATAGAAATGTGCTTAATTAACGAGAGCCTTGAGTGCTTTTGCAGGCTGAGGGTTCGTGGCAGAGCAGAAGGGACAGGTGACATTACAGGGGGGGCTGCTGCAGGCTGCCCAACCAGAGGATGGGATGAGACCCTCCACAGGCAGGAGCAGCTTCACAGGTCCTGGGCCTCAGGAGGGACTTCACCCACCCCTGTTCCTGCTGCAGGGACAACACAGCAATCAGGGGAGGTGATTATCCCCTCCTGTTCCCTGTGCTGCACCCAGCCTGGAGCCTGCAGCCAGCTCTGGGCTAACCAGCACAGGGGGATGTGGAGCTGCTGGAATGAGCCAGAGGAGGTCATGGAGATGCTCCAAGGGCTGGGGCCCCTCTGCAGCCAGGCTGGGAGAGCTGGAAATGCTAACCTGGAGAGGAGAAGGCTCCAGGGAGAGCTCAGAACCCCTTGCAGGGCCTGAAGGGGCTCCAGGAGAGCTGGAGAGGGATGGGGACAAGGATGGAGGGACAAGACACAGGGAATGGCTCCCACTGCCAGAGGGCAGGGCTGGATGGGAGATTGGGAATTGGGAATTGTTCCCTGGCAGGGTGGGGAGGGGCTGGGATGGAATTCCCAGAGCAGCCCGTGGCTGTCCCTGGATCCCTGGCAGTGCCCAAGGCCAGGTTGGACATTGGGGCTGGGAGCTCCTGGGACAGTGGGAGGTGTCCCTGCCATGGCAGGGGTGGCACTGGGTGGGATTTAAGGTCCCTTCAGTGCCAAGCCATTCTAGGAGTCTATGATTCTATAAAGAAATATTCTTGCCTATTTCCCTTTTTGTTTTCTTTAAATAAAAACAGAACAAAGATATTTTAGAAGAATTCCAACCACCTGTCATGTTCCATTAAACTGTTACTTCCTCAGACCCTTGTGCCTGAGCAGGTGGTGTGCATAAACTGTACTTAGAATGAAGTGAGGGACATTTTTCTCTTGTAAATAACAAAAGACACAGATATATTTGTGCTAGCATTTTCCCTTCTTTCTCTCTTTGAATTGGACTGAGCTCTCCTTGCTGCTTGGACACCTATCTGAGCTCCAAAACAAAAGGAAGGGAAGAGATATATGGAGTACGTCTAATTCTGGGATTTACTGCCTTTCCTTCAGTTAGTTGAGAACGAGGGATTGCTTCTGACTGTTTTTCTCTGCAGGAGAAGTTTTCTTTGCTGGGTCATCTGTGCAGCCCTGGCACGGTGTCCCTGTGGCGCGGTTGTGCCGACAACCTCCAGGTCAGCAGCATGTCTTGCAATGAACAGAATTTACCCTTTCACCTTCACATCCCCCTCCACTCTTGTATACAGCTTCCTTTTTTTTTTTCCTTCCCATAGCAGAAGTCATTTTTTTGCAGGTGCAAAAAGGAGCCTTTCATTTCCCCCATCTTAGGGAAAAAGTTAGAAAAAATACGCTTTCCTTACTGAAAGGCAATATTTTGCTTTTAGCACTACTTTATGTGCAGCGTTTTTTAGCTCCTCTAATCTTAAATTCAGTACATGAATGGATGGATAATTTCCTCCCTGTCAGTTTTTTCATGCCTCTGAATTATTTACTACCCCCACAACTTGTAGCTGCGAGTCCACTTACTCCTCGTTGAGCCGTGGCCGTGCGAGAAGCTCCCGTTCTCCCGCTGTCCTGGGGGGCTCCCAGGGCTGGGGAAGCATCCTTGGAGGGGTGCCCAAGCAGGACCCCCCCAGCACCTCCCAGAACCCAGTCCTTAAGTAACACGGCCTGGATCCAGCTAATTTGTCTTCATCATTCATATCTCCCAAATCCTGAATCATTTTGGTTGCCCTCCACTGCACCTTTTCAATCTCCGCAATGTCCTGCCTGTAATATAGTGACCAGAATTGCACACAATATTTCAAATATACTCCCACTAATGTCTTATATAAAGTAGTGCCAGAATAACTTGAGCTGATTTATAATCCTTACAAATATATATATTTGTTTAGCTGCTGTTGTTGGGGCTTTTTTTTATTGCTGCCAAACATTGAACATATGTCTGGTGGTCTGAAGGCCTGTTAAAGACAACGAATGAATCACATTTTCTACATGACAAAAGAAAACACCTTTATTTTTTATCATTGTCGAGCTTGAGTGGTGATATAAGATAAATTGAAACAACAAAAGGGAAAGAGAGTTTAGGAAAGTCAAGTAATAAGGTATCAGGTTATAAATGAAGTCTTACAGTGCCTGAAGTTAAAAAGTATCCACAGGCACTTCACACTTCTTAAAAAACAAATAAATCGCCCAACAGGGTGGTGCTAATGTGGTCTTGCTTAGAGTGCAGAAGCCTCTCCCACTCCTTGGGTGTGGAGGATCTGACAGAACATAAATGGGAAATTTTCACTGGCTTTAGCGGTGGGAATATGCAGTGCCACGTGTGACGCTAATGCACAGAGCAGCCCTGTTTGGGGTGTGGGTGGTGCTCCACTCCTGATGGTGTCAGGAATTATGAGTTTTACAAGGAAATGAATTTCCAGCGGTTGGTTTGGATCTGCTGGGTAAGATCCTGGCCTTGGTTTTGGAGATGTACCATTAATATTCTGAAGTAATGCACTTTGATTATGTTATTTGCAGTGAAAGAGAATTGTGATCATGAGAAAGCAACAATATATTGACAGAAGACCTTACTTTAAAATGTACTAAAACATCTCCCATTCCCAAACAAGCCAAAGCAAGGATTATAACTTTCCATAAGACCTGAAAAGAAATTTGAAAAAACCAAACACAAGTGTGGTCAAAGTGAAATGAACCTGGGAGGATGCTGGGAACGTCAGGCCACAGAAGACCAACAAGAATTTTCTCTTAATTGATGCAGCAAGGTTTGAGTTCTGCTTTTTCCAGCTTGAGAAGAAGTTTTTGATGGCTTCCACCTGATTCAGTCTCCACTCTGCAGTGCAGGCGACCTGCATTAATGGCCTCCTTTTCCCAAGACAACGCGCTGCTGTTAATGCATTGTCCCAGGTTCTAGCCTGGCTGGTGGCCATTACTGCCAATAAATAATGGCTCTTGTTCCATCGACTCCTGTGAAGGTCTGGGGACATGAAATTCATGTGTGCTACCAATGTAGATCGAATGTAACCTTGACGTTAATCAGACAGGTGGAATTTAAGGCTTCCCCAGTTTTTCCAGTGCTGCTCTCCTAACAAATCACGGCATTCTCTTGCAGTTTTCTGGCCAGATAACAAAAAAAAAAAAAAAAAAACCCCAAAAAAAAAAAAACCTACACTTTCCTCTTCCCCTTATTGCTTGAGTTTTTTTTTTTTTAAATTTTTAATCACATTTACTTTTTAATATGATCATTACAATGTTGACAAACACCTCTGCCTTCCCAGCGCTCTCCCGCATCCTAAACGGGCTCCTGTTTTCCAAGAGCAAACAACAAATGGAGCAGACCTTTGAAGAAACCCACCCCCGATTAATAGTTAATGATGGCTCGGGAGAAGGAACAAAGCCCGTGCGATGTGAACACGGATTAGCCCTTTTATAACCGCGGCCAAACAGTTTGTAGGAGCGCCGATGCCCGGGAGCAGCCTGCTGTGCCCTCCTGCCGAGACCAAGGCTGGGCAGCAGAGCGGGCGCGGGGGTCCGGGGCCCCGGGGGTCTGCGCCCCAGCTGCCCCCCTCTCCCAGAAAACAGCGAGCTGGTTGATGCAGGAGCATCCCCTGCCGACCAGCGCCTGGCAACCATCGCCTCTGCCAAGGCGTTATCGCCCCATCCTCTCCTGGCTCTGGGCTGGTGGAGCTTGGCCAAGGCTGGTGCCCAGCGCCAGGCTCCCGGCCCCATTTGGGTTCCACAACCATCAAAACACCCAGAGCCAAAACACCCAGAGATCATCAGAATGTGTCTTCAGCGGGTGCTGGTGGGGCTCAAAGCCAAGGCAGCGCTTTGGAGGTGAAATTCTTTGCATCCCCCTGACCCTCTTCCAAAAACCCTCCTTCCCCGTGCAGAATATTTCAAGTTTAGGACTTCAAATATTTCTATTAATAAATTACTATGCATCATGTCAAATTAGCATTGCCATTACTAAAAGATTAATAGCGACAATGCGTTGTGGCACTCCATTGCTTCAGGGTAATTTTCTTTTGTTCATGCTTTGGCATAATATCGTGGAGCAGAGCGGCAGAACTACGGAGCATAAATTTAGGTGCAGCCCCTCAGCAGAAGAGGCAATCCTAATCACAGCAGAGGGCTGGCAATTAGCTCCCAACCTTCTGGGGACATCCCGGGATGAGCGTCGCCCGACATCCCTCACACCTCTCACACGACAAGACAGATCCCGACGTTTATGTGTTCTTATTTACTAAGTGCTCGGGAGGAATAAACAAGGCTAATTTGCATATGAAGCCTTTTTATTTGAGCCCTTGAGTAATTGGCGGGTTAGCGGTGGTGCGTGCACTTAAGTGTACATCACGCCGGCAGCAATCTTCACTTCCATAAATTCTCCATCCTAACTGGAGTTTACAGGGGAGAAATCACTGCTGCTTGGTCCCTTTCCATGGTGCTTGTAAAAAGGAGCAACTTTTTTTTCTCCTCAGCCTCCTCGGGCAGGGCCAAGACAACAAAGCAATTAAACAAGGTGGCTCAGTGGATGGGTTTTGAGATAAAGGCTGGGAAGCGTCGTGTGGCATCGTTCTGTCTCGAGGATGCACGCAAGGATTTTGTACCTGCAGTTTAATGATGGGCAGGGAGAGGAAAAGCATCTAAACCTCATTTCGAGGCACTGCCTTTTTTTATTTTTTACTGGTTTAACAAATGGCTTTCACGAGTGAAATTATTGCGTTATCATCTCTTTGGCTTCGTGCTGGATACATCCAGGAAAATATCTTCATGATGGCTCTGTCTCTTGCTTAAATATCAAGTATTGGTATTTTTAATGTTTTTGTAAACATTATATATTTTAATACTTGAGAAAATGTATCTCATAAATAAGCTTTATTATCTGTCAAAAAGGATGAAAATATAACTTTACATTTCTGTTTTAAAGTAATTTTAGTGCCTATTAGCTATAAAGTAACAGTTATATATAATTTAGAGTATGTAGTCACTCGAAACAACTTGACATTTTCACACAAACACAGAACCTTAATAATAGTCTTGGGATTTCATTGGAAGTATACACCACTACAGGATATTAAAATAACTTATGGTGCACTGTAATTCTTGTTTTGTATTTGTCCAAGTAGTTTTGAAGCATGCTATAAAGCAGAAAAATAAAAACCTAAGCTCCAAAGTCAGCTAAGCTGCATTCTTAAAGTTATAGCAGTCTTTTCATATTAAGTATGATTAAACCAGCTGACATTTCTCGTTGTCATCTCTCTCTTCTCCCCTCCTATTAATATGCTGTGCTTAAAATGTAAATGCTGTGCAGACAGCATTTTTTATTTAAAGCCCTTGCAATTGTTTGCTTAAAATAATGATGCTGATTGTATGCATTCAGGGATGGGAACGAGAGCCTGAAAACAGTAATTTACTTGTTGATCTCAGGGTAAACTCCAGGTTTGTGCAGTGGAATACTTTCAGCACTGGAGTGATGAACTCGGGCAGCTCCAGAAGCCCAGTGATGCTTCTTCCCATTGTTCTGCATCCAAGCAAAAATCAGAACCATGAGGACACCACTGGAGGTTCACCAGCCTGACCAGTTTCTTCTTAAAATAAAGTGGAATTAAAAAAAAAAAATTAACAACTTTCATAACTTTTTTTTTGTTTTTTAAATAACCCGACAGAACTAATTGTGATTAAGATTTGCCCAATTTTAAACTTGTTCTTCTAATTGTAATTGGAGTGGGCTGTGGGTAGGGATTAGGTGAGTGTACAGATGTGCACAAAAATTAATATGGACTTGGAGGAATGGCCTCATCGCCATAAAAGGGCCGACCAAATGTTCACAGATGGAATTTGAGTGGACCCTTATTGAATAAGCTCGTAGGGCCCACTTGGGTCATTTCTGCATCAATCTTTTTTGGTCTATTTGGAAAAGGCACAGTTCAGGCCTTTTCCACAATAATTACTCTCATGCCTGATCCATTAATTTTTAAATTTGCTTTAGGGTTGACTTGTGACAGAACCACCACTATTAACGGGAAAAAATTAAAATGCAGTTTGGAGAAGGTTGTGCGTGGCTACGTTGATTTTTTAACCTTCCTTACTATGGTATGGTCAAACAAAATAATTACAAAATATATCAGTATTTTATCCACATGGAATGCAAAAATCTTGTATATAATTAAAGGTCTTGCTCTGTCAGGAAACTTTCAAAACCTGGCGATAATTAGGGAGTTTGAAATCAAGAGAGAATTTGGTGATATAAAAGGAAAGAACTTTAAAATATTACAGCTTTTTTCCTTCTTTTCCCTTCTCCTTCTCTCCTGCCCCAGGGTTTATTTTCAAGGCCAGGCTGGGCACTGGGGCTTGGAGCACCCTTGGATAGTGGAATGTGTCCTGCCCATGGCAGAGGGTGGATCTGGATGAGTTTTTATAGCTCTTCCAACCCAAACCATTCCATGAGTCTATGATACCTTTTTTATTTAGATATTACTTTTAAACTGCTTGATTTATAAACATGCACACGAAAAACCAGATCCAGAAGTTTTTCTCTTTATACCTTTCTTCCCAGGAGTGCCACTGAATTTGTACACAGCAGAGAAGAGCAGGAACGAAATGGAATCATTAAACTGTGAAAAATGGAAATATTTGTAACAACAAAATAAAGCCGATGGAAGACTAATTTCAACAAAACAGGTTTTAAAAATTTCTCGGGGTTTAGCAGCATCTGTTCCATGGAATGAGGATGGATAATGGAATGGTTTAGGGTGGAAGGAACCCCAAAATCCCACCCAGTGCCCCCCTGCCATGGCAGGGACACCTCCCACTGTCCCAGCTGCTCCAGCCCCAGTATCCAGCCTGGCCTTGGGCACTGCCAGGGATCCAGGGGTGCCACAGCTGCTCTGGGCAAGCAGGGCAGTGGATGAATTAACTGAGGTTATGATTTTGAGGGGGTTAAAAGGACACGTGGTCAAATGTCTCTCAAAAAGGTGGTGGAAAAGGGAAGAAATGGACAGCAGTTGCCTAAAGAAACAACAAAAAATCATTCATTTTGTTTTGGTTTGATTTGGTTTTGTTTCTTGTGGTTTGGTTTGGTTTGGTTTGGTTTATTACATTTTGTTATTATTTTCCAGAGATTTGGAAGTAGAAAAAGATTTAATTAAGAAGACATTTGATGCAGACATTCCCAGCCAGCTTTTTTCTCCAGAATGGGAGATTGACTTAACCAGAGCAATTTGAGAACACCAGATAAATCTGGAGGAACACAGAAAGGACTCTGTAGAACATTCCAACAATATCCCTCCCTGAAAATTAGAAATTGCCCCATTTGCAGGTGGAAAAGAGACAGCTACTTCTTCTTACTCCCTAGTATATTTATTTTTCTAGCTAATTTTTTCCTACCAAGCAGAAGGAGAAGTGTCTATGTTAACAACGTTTAGGTTGGGTTTTTGAAGCTCCAGGTGTTTGATGCAGCCCACCAAACTCTGTGGGAGCTGCAGGTCCCTGGTGTTCCTGGAAAAGCAGCTCCTGGTTGGTTTTTATGGGGAATGTGTGGTAATAATATTATCCATTAAAGTTGATTCTGGTGCCATCGTACAGAGGTGGTGTCATAAATAAAAATCTGGCTGCTGGAATTTGGATGCAGCTCCAAACTGAATTTTCCTTTTACTTTGCTTTGCTCCTGTTCTCTCCTTCATGCCATTTTTATAGCTTCTAGTTGAGGTTTTATGGAATTGTTGGGCATTTTTACATGCTCAAATATGTGGAAATTTATAAATAAATAAAGCAATTCTGGAACTGAAGAACACAATAATATGAATCACCTGGCTGTGGAAAAGGTATGCAATCAAAAACTTGTTTTTCCTCTCTCTGTCTGGGGTATAATTTCAAAATGTTTTAAAAATATTCCTTTTTATTTATTTATTTATTTATTAACTGGGGCTCAGCTAAGTAGCTGAGCAGGAGGGAGCAGCATTAGAATATTGATCAGATAAATAGGCATTAGGAGAATTAAGGTGCTGGATGTCAGCAGAGGCACGCCTCTGGAGTTGGAGTTTGCAGCTCCTGAAGGCAGCAGGTAGAGAAAGGAAGGCAGGGAAGCAGGAGCATCTCCCCATGGGACTGCAGATGACATTGTAACAGATGACTCCAGATGACAATGTAAGAGGAGGAATGGGGAGAAATTATATTAACAAACTGTAGTCGATGGTTATAATAAGATTTGAACTGCTGAATAACCGAACCTGAAAGACCAACATATTTTTCAAGATGGTTTAGAAGGATCCCATGATTGAGTGTGTCAAAAGCTGCAATTATGTCAAGAAGTATTACAAAGGATGGATTCCCAACATCAGCTACAATAAGTGTATTATTACAAATCCTGATCAGCAGAGATTGGAAAAAAAAAAACAACCAAAACCCAAAAACAAAACTGCAGTGAAACTTTTGTAAAAAATTACATCCTCAAAATATGGGCTTTATGGCTTTTCTTCTCTTCTAATAATGATTGAAAAAAAGCAGATTTAAATCTGCCTTACTGATTACTGGAACATACGGGGATTAAAAAAATCCATTTAATACAGTTACTTTTTTAGAGTTTCAGATAGTCATAGTGAATGATAATACCTTTATGATGTTTTAAATATGGGAACTTAACAGAGAAAAGATTTTTTTCTCAGATATTGGCTCCAAGGGCTGTGCTGTTGGATAAAGATTTTGTTTCCCAAATTGTAAGACTGAGAGTGAATCACATGAAACTATGGATTTATTTTTTTGTTGTTATTGTTGCGAGAAGAGGTTCTATAATAAGTCTATCAGTTTTCTGGCATAAATTTGTCAGGGGAATAAATGTGTCTAATACATATTTTTGATGATTGATAATGGTTTTCCAAGTCTGCTAAATAAGGAAGTAAGACATTTTCTTTCTATGTTTAAATGATGGGAAAAATACACTGGGTGTTATAAACCAGCAAAAATATTATTAGTTTAGAGGGTTTGGAAGTTCTGAAAATTTTAGCTACATTTAGTGGAATTTCTAGCTTTGTGCACAAGGACAACAATGTGCTGAATATCAGTAATAATTTTTTTTTCTTTTTCTGACTCACATTTGCCGCATGCAAATATTCAGTTGTTCAAGCATAAAGTCTCCTTAATTCTATTCCCAAACTCAAATAGAAAAGCCAGTTCCAGAACATAATAAATTCAAGATTTAAGTCTTGGGTTTTTTTTTTAGCCAAGCCTATTAGGGATTTGCAAATCCTGTTGTCCACATTATTGGTTTTGCTGTTTCTTCCCCACACCTTCCAGTGGGGAGTGAGGGAAAAGTCCATTGAGGGTCCAAACGAGTGAATATGGATAGACTAAGAAATGGTTTTGCTTTGTTTTGGTGGGTATCCAGGAGCAATTTAACAACGGGCTGATGGAATGGCAAGTGAAAAGTGGGAATGTGATCACAGAATCAGAACAAATCATAATGGATTTTTATGGAAAAGACTTCCAAGATCATCAAGCCCAACCTTCAGCCAGCACCACCATGTTCACCATCACCATACCCCCAAAATGCCAAACACCTGCACCTAAAGAGGAAATGTGCATCTTTAAATGCCATCAGAATTCTTGCTTTATTTGAACCCAGATTTATCATTTGTCTTGGTCCCCCTTTCACGTCTGTTGCCTGAAAACATCTTTCTGCTGAACTTGCAGTTTTGATAGCCTGCAGTATGTGAGGCAGCTAAATAAATAGAATTTGCAAGAGCACTGGTTGAAAAAAAATCTATCTTAATTAGATGCTTATTGAAATCGAGCACAAACTGCATATGAAACATGATTTCAAAACAGAAACAAATATTTTTTTATATTTATAGATACTCAGTAGTATATATAGATATTGCCAATATCATGCACAACTTTTGAGGAACAAATGGGAAAATTGAGATTCCTGCTGACTTTGGAGCTTTTCTAAAATAAGTGTCTCAGATGATTCTAAAAATCTATCGAAGAGTCATTTTGCAGCAGTGCAAAACTTTTTGTTCATTGTACTTTGTGTGCAAGGAATGATGGTGAAAGGAAGGGGGGAAATCTGCACAGATCCAGGGTTGTTTCCAGCTCTTTATTTTTCTCATTGATGTCCTGTTTTATGAAGTAAGAATCTTTTTCTTACTGTCTGTTATGATGGGATACACAATATAATATTCAGTGTTGGATTCCAGGACTTGGTGTTTGTATAGCTTGCCATCCATTTTCTTGTCTTTTGAAGATCCTATGGCAGGGGAAAAGCCTGAAAACTCAATATTTTGCTTTTTGAAAAGATCTGTTTCTGATGTGGAAGAAGACGAACTGAGTGAAAACAAAAAATTATTATCTGAAAAATGTCTAAGTGTTATAAAGGAAAAATGGGGATGTGAACCTTGAGAAATTTTATCTTCATGAAGCTGGCAGGTGGACATGGATGTGGAATTGGCTGAACGGTCGCACTCAAAGGGTTGTGGGTGTTTGGGCTTCCCTCCTCCTCTGCTCCATGCTCTTATGGCCAGGAATACACCAGAGAGACAAAAAGCCTTTCATGAATGAAAATTTCAGGACAAATTATTATTTTTTACTTTCTTGGAGAAAAAAAAATAAATTGCCGGAACAGCTTGGCTTCCCCACAAATCTCCAACTAACCCTTGCACTCTTTGTGACCTTCTGGTGCCCCATGCCATGAATTGTACCTTGAGGTTATGAAATAGGTCTCAGAGTAGTTCTCACCCACTCCTATACAGCTTTTGTGTTCTGAGCCTTCAGACATTGTTGATTGGAATTTGAAATTTATTTCCTGCATTAATATCTTGATCTGATAGAGCTTTCGCTTTTAAGGCTGAGCTTTAATTTGTTTAATCTGGCATATTCTTAATTATACGAGCTGTAAATTTTATTGTATTGTAAAGGCCTGAAACACACACATAAAGCTGCAGTGCCAAGGTACAATTGATTAACGGGACCGTCTTGCTCTTGGGTGAGACAACAATGTGCACTGGAGAACTTGGGGGGGGTCTGGGAAGAAAATTCCAATGCTGGCCCACTGTCCTAGAGAATTTTGTGAACCTGTGGAGAGGTTCATTAATTTGTGAATCCATGCAGAAAAATTTGTGATTCCTGCCCATGGTTGGGTTAAATGGGGCTTCTCTTGTTCTTGCCAAGAAGGTTTAAGAAAGATAAGTGGGACAGGATGAGCTAAATTTAAAAAAAAAAGCAAACATCTGAAATGTCTTCCCAGTGTCTTGCTGGGAGATAAACTTCATCCCCCTTGTCAGCTGTGATTACAGGGCTTCCCTTGCCAGGACTGGGGCTGGGCCACGATTCATCCGTCAGAATCGGCTCCGCGGGTTCCGCCGCCGCGAAAACGGGAACAGCAGCGGCGCTGGCAGAGACGGGAACACGCTGGAGCAGCGAGTGAGGACACACAATTATTTCATTATTCATGCGTGGGATCTCTGGAGACTCGCGATGAAATTTCAGCCTCAGAAAACACCAGCTTTTTTTTTTTCCTCCTGGTGAGCCAAAGAAATTGCTCTGCTGGCTTAGCTGGTGGAAGTAATCCAGCCAGGCTTGGTGTTGGACACAGTTAGGTCAGGAGAAGGCAACCACATGAAAGGTTTTTATTTCAAAGCAGGTTGTGGGGCCATGCTCTGCACCCCAAGAGATGTTGTGGTACCATTTCTGAAGCACTGAGGTGGAACTCTGGGCAGTTACCCTTGTCCTGTGCATTATCCACATAGCCTGTTCTTCCCTTTAGCCATAGAGTCATGTGGGCATTTAGGTTGGAAAATACCTCTAAGAAACTGAGTCCAGCAATTCACCTCATACTGCCAGCTCCACCACTAAACCATGTGCCCAAGAGCCCCATCTACATATATTTTAATTTCCTTCTTGAATGGTCACTCCATCACTGCTGTGGGCAGCCTGTGCCAGGGCTGGACAATGCTTTTCAGGAAGAAATTTTTCTAATCTCCAGACTAAACCTCCCCTGGTGCAACTTGAGGCAGTTTCCTCTCATCCCTGGGAGCGGAGCCCGATTCCACAAGCTGTCCCCTCCTGTCAGGAGTTGTGCAGAGCCACAAGGTCCCCCCTGTGCCTCTTGTTCTCCAGGCTGAGCCCCTTCCCAGCTCTCTCAGCCATTTCTGGGGCTCCAGCCCCTTCCCAGCTCCATTCCCTTCCCTGGACACGTTCCAGCAACTCATTCCAGGCAGTGGCAGGAATCACTAGTGCCTGAAGTTTCCAAAGGGCTTGATCATTGTTAGAAGTCCCTGGGGAGATGCGGAGGAGGGGGAATATCTGTGTAGTTTCCATTTCCCCATCTCTTCCTATATTTTTGTTTTAGGGGGCTGCTGAAAGCGGTGCCAAGTCCCACTTGCCCTGTGTGTAACTTTGGTCACACGCTGCCTTTCATCAGCAGCCCTGGGTAGCAGGCCCAGATAGTCAGTCAGCAGTCATCTGTTACCCCCAGATAAATCTGGGACAGTTTGTTAAGTGACTGATGCCTTTTGCTAAGTCCTCTAAGTATGATTAATGTGCAGAAATGTCTGGCTGGGCGATAGGTAAATACAAAAAACAGAGGCACCGTGCCCCAGCCTGTTTGTGCTTGTCCATCCATGTGCTTTGATCAGGGGGAAAAGTTAGAGGAGCTGCTGATAGCCCAAACCACTGCCTAAGAGAAACCAGGCACACTCAGGGGATATCAGAGTCCCAAATCTGAGAGTTGTACAAAAACCAAAAACTCTCCTCCTGGAGAAAGTAAAACTCCAGACTCGGAGGTTGAAGAGGCTGAAAAATGTGACTCATTCTGTCAAAACTGGTTTAGTTCAAAGCAGGTACCTTTATATCTCCTGCAATGCCACAATTTAGGGAATTTAATCCGTGACTTTTTAATGGTGAGAGATGGGAATTCCATAGTAGCTCTGAGCAAAAAAAAAAAAAAAAGTAAAATATGTGAGGGTTTTTTGCTGTAAAGGCTAATTTTTTGTATTATATGTGGAAGTCTTCAACATATCCTGCTGATTTTAATGGTGTGATGTTAAGGGTAGGAGACCACATTGGGGTAGAAGACCCCATCTGGCTGCCTGGACCGTTTTTGGGGAACAGAATTGCATTAATGGAAGTAATTGCTCTGCACTCAGCCCAGAGTTCAACACATACATACTGATTCTAAGACAACTGATATCTCAATACTCACACTGCCTTGGCATTTTTGAGTACTTTGCTCTTTAAACATGTGTGGGCAGGTTCAGGTTACCTGTCTCTGAAGGCTCCCTGTGCTCCTCTGGGCTAATTTAGTTCACCAATGGCAAATTAATTACTCTCCAGCCTGCTATTTATCTTCGTGTGCACAACAGACAAGTATCTCATAGATGGGCAGATCTACAACTTGCCAGCTGACATTATTGCTGGCCTGACAGGTAGGGGCTCAACTTCTGGGTGTGCTGGAGTCCTGCGTGTGCACAACTCGCTTCACAGCCAGCAGTTCTCCGAGGACTCGCTGCTTCCAGGAGCTGCTGACGGCAGAGCCGAGCCCATCCCACACCGGGAGCGGTGGGAAAGTCCTGTGGATTCCTTCCTGAAATACATCTTGCTTCTGTCTGAAGGGTTCAAGTCGCTCGTGATCTCATCCTGCACGTTTGAACCGCCGGGGGACGCATCTGTGACTTCAAAAAATGGGTCACACACATTCCGGGGGATGTGTCAGACAGGAACTCCAGCTCAGCGATTCCCCCAAATAATCAGAGGATTTGGGCCAGTTATGGTTTTCCAGATAACCCTTCAATTTTACTTCTTATGTAAAGGCTAATATACTGCTGGCTGCTGCTGCTGGAGGTTTGTTCGAAACCAGCCATCATTTTTGTACTTTCATGCATATCTTTAGAAAATGATGAAAATATTTCACTGCAAACTAGGAAGGGGAAAAAAAACCAACCAGTGAACTTGTGTACAGTGAGATAAAAATCAGTGTTTCATTACTTATTTATTTATTCATTTATTTAAAAATCTTTAACCAGAAAAATTCATTAAGATGCGATATCTCATGTACAATGATGGCCTAGGGATGGGAGATGGATTAAAAAATATAAATACTATTGGGCCTAATCTGCGTACCATTAACACAAATATGAAATTAATGTAAAAGTTCCTGACAGTACAAACTTGGCTTTAGCTCTTTAAGCATATGTTTAAAATAGTGAAGAATGGTGGTAAGATTTGGCAGATGAGAGATTCAGTAAACAAGTGTGTCTCAAAAGAGACAAAATGTCAGCAAAATAATTGCCTAGCAGTACTTCATATCAATTAATTCATTTGTATTTAATTAAAAGGAGTCATAACAATTGGCTGCTGTATAAAAGCCCCTTAGCTCTGGAGTCTTCTATGTCTTTCCTTAGTTTTCTGGGGCTGGATATTGTTAGCCTTTTTGAATAATTCAACCCAGATCTATTTCCTAAACAGAAAATCTATCTTGGAGTTATTCCCTTTTCTGCAGGGAAGGAGCAATAAACAGTAGCTTTGTGTGCCTTATAAATGACAATGAGGGAGACAAGGGCTGGGATTTCAAAAAGCACTTGAAACCAAAAATGTTGGGGGTTCCTAAACCAGGGAGGTGCTTCTAAATATGGATTTTATCCAAGAGGACTCCAGTGAATCTATGTGGAGGGTGACCAGTGCTATAAAGTCTTGGCAGAAGAGCAGCCAGAACACCCAAGCTCCTCTAACCTCTCCTCTGGGGCAGTGAGGGTCATTTAATGTTGGATAATGAAAATGGCAACTTTGGATTTATCCAATTTCCCCTGTCTGGAATTAGAATAAACTCCTGGTTTAAAGTAAATGATGCTGAGTCAGGTGGTCAAATTACTTCGTTCAGAGTATTATCTGTGATTATTTTTATTGTTTATTGTTTTGGTGCATCATTTCCTAGTTGACTCAGAAAATCTGATACCCTGCAGTGCCTTTTGTACTCTTCAGTGTAAATCAACAAATTTTGTTACTAAATAATGAGCAAATAGTTCCATCAGGTGTGCCACAAGATTTCTGGTATTTCCAAATGCCTGGAGACATTTAGCACTGGGGTGTAGGATGGCTGAACTGGGGACAAAGTGTGATTTTTAAGAGTAAAACATGAAGAATATAGAGCAATTCCTAGGTAGATGTCACCAACTGTGAAAATACACATTTTGGGAGGGTCCCAGCATTAGAATTTTTACTGGGAAATCATTATGACCAAAATGGAAATGTTCATCATATGAATGCAAATACCATGGGGGCAGAAATGTTAGTGCAGTAAACTGTTACTGTGGGTCAGGCCTTCGGAAGTGTAGGCTAACCTTCCATCACAAATGTTAAAAATAGGATATTTTAAGGGACACTTTGCCACGATTTCTGCTGTTAATTACAGATCTCCCAGTGCTTTGGCAGATCTGCTGTCCATAGGCCCACTGGCTCCTCCCTGCCTTTGGCATCACCCCCAGATAAGGTTTGCCAAGGGAGTGGCCTTAGAGGCATCTGAACATCACCCAGAGGAGGATGAGAGTGGCAGGAGTCTGTCCCTGGGGTATCCAGCTCCGTGGGATGCCTGTGCTGGAGGTACCCCACCTTCGGAAGGAATTTCCCGTGTGGATTTACGACTGCCATGCGTTCCCCCTGTTTTTGGCCTCCCCAAAGAGGGAAGCTCGCTCTTGTCCTGCCTGGTGGTGGGGAAGGGTTAAGCCCTGTCAGCCCCTCCTCTGCCTGCTGAAGTGCCTTGTTTGCAAAGGATTGATAGAGCACCCTTGAGAGAAAGATTCGCATTTTCACTGTTCCGTGTCAGGGAATGAGGCTGTGTGATTTTTGTGTCATTTTGCACTGCCATATTTCTTCCATTAGGAATTCTAATATTTCACAACCTCTGTCAAGGAAACTGCTACTCCTAATGCAGACGGCCAATGCATTCCAGATGGCCTCGTAATCCAGTTCAGGTTTTTCACATACATTATTTCGGATCCAGCGCGGGTCCAGGCTCAGCTTTGCCAAAGCTGGTTTCATGATTCATTTGCAACTGCAACAAGTTAATCCCAGAGCAAAGAGCTGTGTCCACTTCAGGTGAATTCTTCTTGCCTGCTGGCTCCAGACATTGGCTGGTAAGACTTCCTTCCAAAAGAGCAATTTATATTCAGCATCCTCGTGCCAAATTCTTCCTCTCCATATCCATGGCCCATGGATCAAGGAGATGTTTCTAAAACAAGAGTTCCTTAATTTATGAACTGTATTAGCTCGCCAGTGAAACGGGTCCAGATCAATGAACCCATTTTACAGCATCGAGGAAAATATTTAAAAAGGAAAAGCCCAATGAGCTAGGCACATAGAATATTAAAATTTAAAATAATTCCATGGGTTGAATCGTGATTAGTGCTCAGCTTCATTAATTCTCAGCCCAACAGCATAAACAGTAACAAACAAGCAAAGAGTGACTTCATGCAGGTTCATCAGGGTCAGCCTTGTTCTCCGTTTGTTTCCATCCATATTTATTTTGATTTTCTTTTTATAGATCCTTTGCACTGAGTTGCTTTATGCCGTTGTTTGTTTGGGAATTTCCATAAGTCTGTGCTGAATATTAAACACAATTTTCTATTTACATTTAGATAGTGAAACGTTTTCCTAAACATGGTCTAGTTCCGCCCATCTGTTGTCCCCTTGTCACAGCCCTGGAGAAGTCCAGATCGAGGCAGAGCCATCTCCATCCCTTTTGGTCTCCTTTTGTCTCTGGCACGTTTGGCTCCATCACACGGGCTGAACTGAAATGATATTTCCTGAGCACTGGCCTCTTTGACACTTACATGGACTCAGCATCTTAATTACTGTTAGTGCGAATCATCTAAAGCTGGTGCATAATTTCTCAAGACATTCATAGGAGATCTACAGTAGACATTTACTCAAAATAATGAAAATAAAGAAATCCATAAATCCCATGAAACTTTCCCCTACTTCATTTTAAGTTGTTTATACAAGGAACTTCATGTTGTAATAACACTTTTTGGCCTTTGTTTGATTGGAAATTTCTATTAAACTGTTATGAGAAAATAACTTTATGCTTGGGGTTTTATGTTTCAATTTGATTAACAACAGGCTTTTACAAGGACTTGAGCGCTGCTGCCTCCGCCGAACGCATCCAGCCTTATTGCACTGCCTGCTTGGCTGTATGGAGTGGACTTTATCAAGAAAATTATATTTCCTGCCTGTGACATTTTGGAAATGTATTGTATGTCATATCCCTGTCCTAAGCGTTGTTAGTGCGAATCATCTGACTCTGGTTTATAATCTTTGGACTGTATTTATAACAGACCGTTGTTCTGTAGTGTTCTAAATTTCCTGCTTATGATGCAATGGCAAAAGTCATTAAACATTAGCAGTAATAGTATTTTCACTGTAATAAAGTGTTAATTACTTCCACATGTTAATCGAGTTGGGGGGGGGGGGCAGAGAGATTTTTGCTATTGTTACTGTGCCTAAAATAATTTCCATGTGATAATTTTCCAGGATATCAAAAACTGAATAATTATGCACTAATTAAGAAAGTAGAGCCTGCTCTGGAGTTAAGACTGCATTAATTTTAATGTTTTTACAGTCCTTTAATTGGGGAGAGGGCTGTAAATTGCGAGCTGACGCAGTCCTGCCGTACGCGGGCCTGCCTTCGCAATCTGCCTCCTCTCCACCGCAACCCAAGGTCAACACAAGTTTGCAAAATCCCTCTGCTCTTCGTACGAAATGTATTGGTGCTGAAGCGTGCATCTATCACTCTGACAAGCATTTAACTCTCCAAGAGCACATGCTCTCACTTCTTAAATTATTAATTGCATTAAATACATTTTCATATCGCGGGCTGTTTGCTACAAACTGTTCCCAAGCACGGAGAGGTGCCCCCCCCGACCCAGGATGAGACACTTGGCTGTTGTTGCAGCTGGGAAGGGATTGGTTTTGGAAGCTGCAATTCCAAAAATCGCTGAAAAAGTCACCCTTGCAAAGTCTTTTATTTTTTTAATGTTGATCGGTTGGCTTTGCTTTTCCTCCTCTCTTTTGTTCCGTGCTAATGTCTGTAAGTCCATATTGTTTGGGTTTGTTTATACCTTTGCACTTATCAGCTCGTGCAGTTTTCCAGGGTATTCTCCCTGTCACACCATTATCACAGGCAATGGCATCATCATCCGCTTCATTATCATCTCTGGGTCATTCCAGCCCAGAATGGCTTCGTGTTACAACTAAAAGGAGGAATCTGGCAAATGGATCATATTATCTCCCTCTCTCACTCCAGCATTTGAATGCATTATACACGACGCACTCTTTATATTAACAGGCATCATGACCTTTGCCTGTAACATGTTTATTTAAGCAGGACTTGCTGGTGCTGCTGGAGTTCTGCTCCTGCCAGTTCCCGGTGCTATTGTGAGCCCTGCGTTTGTACCTCGCTCGTGCCAAGGTGCCTCCCAGACTGCAGAGGGAATGGCGAGGCCCAGGTGGGAGAGTGGAGCTGGGGAGGCAGCTCCTGTCCCTGCCTGCCTGGGAAAGAGGGAATCCTGTGGGATGCTCCCAGGACTGCCCTGGGCAGTGGTGGGACCCTCCTGCAGTCACTGTGCAGGCTCAGACCTGGGGCTGTCGAGGGTTTGATGGTGGCAGAACATAAATGTTCCCTGTGTCAGTGTTTGCTGCTAACTCCTGAAGTATCGTGGCTTTGTTCGAGTGAGGGCACTAAGGTTACTCCTTGGAGCTCCAGGATACTTCAGGTAATGGATGAGAAAGGAATTCACATTGTTTTAAATAAAAAACTGCTTTTATGAATAGAAAAAAAAAAAACATCAGGGGAAAATCTTCCAAGGATGTGGGTGGCTCCCCAGATAAGGATGTAGTCAGAAACTGGGAAGCATTTTTACCCACTGCAAGGATGAACCTCCAGCAGGCTTTGACATTTCCCTGTGACCCTGAGCTCACACTTGGTGGAGGTTTGAATTTCTGACCTTGGTCTTGTTTTCTCTTTTCTCTATTTCTATTTAGTACTTAAGGAAAGCACCTCAGGCATTAAGAGAAAAATTGGAATAATTTACTAGCACATGTCAATGTTTACTTGGTTTCCTTGCACTTTACTCACAGTTTAATTACAGCTGTACTTGAACTTACTTGTAAAGCAATAGGAAACTTCACTTCTTGAACATTTGAACGTATGAGCAGAGGTAGATCTGAGCATGGCTGGGAATGGGATCCTATCTCCATCTGACCTTTCACTGAATTCTCATTGGATAAACCCTCTCCAGGGCTCCTTTTAAAATTTCCCCAATTTTCTGCTTTTGTGCATTTCCTTTTAGCAGTATTTTAATGACATGTGGTGCCAAGATCAAGGAGTGGCATCCCTTCAAAGGAGTGGGTATAGATTCTTTGAGGATGGGCATAAATGGATCACCTTGATCCTCCTCCATGTCATTCCAACAACAGATATCAAGTAGATGGTGGACACTTGCCAGTGCTGCAGGACAAAGTGATTCCCAGACACTTTTAGACGCGTTTCTAAGGTGTGTTTATGCATTTTGATCCATTTCCCTTCATCCTGCATCCTAATGAGGGCATACACCAGCGAGGATTTGCTTTGCAGGACGAATTGGACATGAGGACACAGGAGCAATGGAAAACTTGTGGATGGAATTGCAGCCCCAAGTGCAGAATTTTTAGCTGCTTTTGAAGAATATTTCTAACATCATTTTAATGGCACATTCCTTCGAGGCAACATAAAGGACATTGTGCTGCAGTTGGTGTTTTTATCACGTCTGTTCAATAGCTCAGGTGGAAGAAATCATATTTTTCAATGCCCAGCATGCCTCAGTCCAGTTGGAAAACTCTGGAACATCTCTGCAGAGATCACTCTACCTGCTGTTAAAGAGGGAAAGATGGTAGGAAAGTTAACAAAGACAAATTATAGAAAGGCCAAGAGAAACATTTTTCACCCAACTTACTTTTTTTTGCCTCACTTTCTTCTGCTCCAATTTCTCTATTACCATTGCATTAATTAGAAATTTAGGTAAATGACATAAGTGCCCTAATTTTTTATTTCTGCCAGGAGAACAATTAGGCCATCAGAAGTAACAAATGGTCTGGGCTCAGGTTGCCTGTTGAAAATTTCAAGCTGCATTATTTCTGACATGAAAAAAACCCCAACAAATAATAGTTGTTTTGGCCAATTTTTACCATAAGCATTGTCAGCTTTAGCAGAATCACTGTACCATTGGCTGTTTTTTTTTCCCCCTATTGTCATGGCTCATTAAAGTGTGCTGACTCTTGTGGATTCCCATTTCCTTTAGGTAAATAGTTATTTACATGAACTGCGACATTTTTCTTTGGTGACAATTTCTAATTGTTCAGGCAACCAAGGGTGATATATTAACCACTCTGAAGAAAGCTTCATCTATGAAATAAATTACTTGGAATTAACTATCCTTTCAAAAGAGGCAAAATTTCCAAATGGACAAATTAGACCCTTCTTAGCCACATATGGTAAGTGTTTTAAGCATTTCCCCACTGGTAGTTACTCTGGAGAACAATTCTTCATGATGGAGTGGAAGAGTTCTTAACTCATTTGGGGTCCTCCGCATGCCAGCGCTCGCCAGCGGCGGCTCTGATGGAATCGCTCTGGGGCTGAGCTCCTTGAGGCTTTGGGAAATTTTTGCTCCCACATTTTTTAACTGTTTTTTTTTTTTTTGCTCCACATTTTTAACTCTTGCTGTGCTACGTTGGAGGCCAGGGATGGAAAAGTCCCCATCCTGGTACGTGTTTTAGTTCATCTTCTTCTTGAGTGAAAATTTGATTTCCAGCTTCAGGGTTTCTAAAGGGATTGAGGGCAGCACTGGGGAGAAGGGTTTGGGGGTGCTGGTGGGTGAGAAGTTGGACATGAATCCAGGAACTGGGGCTCATCTCAGCAGAAGGGGACAGGAGGATTCTGCCCCTCTATTACACACTCATGGGATCTCACCTGGAGCACTGCAGCCAGCTCTGGGGTGGGTTCCCAGCACAGGAAGGAGATGGATATGCTGGAACCAGTCCAGAGGAGGTCATGGAGATGCTCTGAGGGCTGGAGCCCCTCTGGAGCCAGGCTGGGACAGCAGGGGCTGAAGAGGAGCAGCTCCAGGGAGAGCTCAGAGCCCTGCCAGGGCCTGGAGGGGCTCCAGGAGAGCTGCAGAGGGATTGGGACAAGGGATGGAGGGACAGGACACAGGGAATGGCTCCACTGCCAGAGGGCAGGGATGGATGGGAGATTGGGAATCGGGAATTGTTCCCTGTCAGGGTGGGCAGGGGCTGGCACAGGTGCCCAGAGCAGCTGTGGCTGTCCCTGGATCCCTGGCAGTGCCCAAGGCCAGGTTGGACACTGGGGCTTGGAGCACTTGGGACAATGGGAGGTGTCCCTGCCTGGATCTGGATGGGCTTTGAGGTCCCTCCAACCCAAACCACTGTGGGATTCTGTGTCTCTGTGAAACACATTTCAATTACATCAGGACACAGCAGTTTTCCCTCTAATCACAAGTTCCTACAGGCCTCCAGTGTGGAATCCTTACCTACAGCTTCTGTTTACAGACCTGGTTCTGCTTTTACTCATGCAACTGAATTCAGAGAAATCCCATCTGAGGCATCAGGCCTGAAACAGATCATCTGAGTGGATATTAGGTTTATTCCAAAGGTCAGTACTTTTAAAAATATCCCTAGTCTTTTATGCAGAGTAGAATCATATAATCATAGAACCATTAAGGTCGGGAAAGACTTCCAAGATCATCAAGTCCAATCTCCATCCACACATGGATGGGATGCCATCTCCTTCAGGTCATTAACTTAAAAAGCACTTTAATTAATTTTAAGATGCCCATATATTGTTTTTTTGGACAGCTTTAAACATTTGTAAGCCCTTACAAACTCATGTCCTCTGGGCTTCTGAGTGCCTAAGTCCCATTTCAATGTTACTCCAGGCAAAGCCACTTAGGCACTTTTGGAAATGTTACTGACATAACTCTTTCCCCAGTGTCTGAGTTGTGCCAAATATTGCAAGATAGAAACCTAAGAAAACATGTTTTTCTAATTTAAGTCATAACTTGACCACATTTCAATGTCCACATTTTGTATTCAGAAACTAAGAACTTCTTGCAAGGAAGCATCCAATCAGTTTAAATTATGCTTAGTTTGTTTTTATGGTTTCCCATGACTTTTTTGGGCCAGTGTAGTTTCCCGTTTCCCACACATTCGAAGCCAGTATGTCAATACTTTGGAATGTATTAGGCTGCTTAGCATAATTTGAGCACACTTTTGAAATCGTTTCTCCTACAAAAGATCTGGTTATTGTACATTCATTCGACAAAAATAGCAAATTAAAAGAAGATTGTGTTTTCTGTTCGTATGGAAAAAATTTAATTAGGAGTTATTTTGGTCCTAATATTTACTCTGCAAGAGTAATTAAAATAGAAAGATCAGTAAAATAGGTGTAGCTCTAAACACATGTTCTTGCTTTGTTTAATTATGTTGATTAGGTTTAAACCCCAATTTGGCATCACCTCCCTTGTCTTAATATGTTGTTGATGAAACCATGTGGAGACCTGACCTTAATATAATCGTGACAAACCTCATTTGATTACCTTTAGCTAATTAAAACATACGTTATATGTACCATAATATTATTGTTATTCATCTTGCACCTCTCTGCCTCTACATCATTATGCTGAAAGTAAATCTTATTGTGAGATTTCTGTCTCTGAAGGACCTCATGCCTTTGGCATAATTGGGAGAGGTGTTTATTTCATGGGCCAGTTATAATAACAGTAATTATCATATAAAAACTCTGTGAATTTTTAAACTGAGGCTTAGTGCTAAGTTTACTGTGCTGGTGCAGCCTGGATTGAGCACTGGGCAGCTGTGGGACTTCCATGTCCCTCTTCCCATCCTCTTTCCCATTCCTTCTTCCATTTTGGGACTTCTTTCCCCAGTCCTGGCTGTACAGCTTTCATCCCTGTTTTCTGGCTGTCCTGTCCAACATTAACACCCAGGATTTAGCCCCAGGATTTGGAGATCCATTATTTAAGGTGCTGGATCCTTTCCCAGAATAGTTTCTTCGGGGGAGAGCTGGAATCTCTCTTTGGGGGGTGTTTATGAATCACAAAGCTAATTATGACTTAGAAATGCCTTTGGGACTTTCCCTGCCCTCCACCATCACAGGTGTTCTCTTTCCTAGCAAAGTCATTTCATAGAAGGGAAGTGTCATAGAAGGGCAACTGATGGTCACACTGAGCAAATTTAATTATATCTGGGGCTCTGAGCAACCTGGTCTGGTGGAAAGTGTCCCTGATCATGGCAGGGGTTGGAACTGGGTGGTCTTTAAGGTCTCTTACAGCCCAAACCAGCCTGGGATTCTATTTGATGAAAATATTTTTATGGAATCTGTTGCCAGGACACCAGCATAGCCTTTAATGTCACTCTGGTCCTCAGTGCCAACATCCCCAGTTTGTACCTGCAAGAAAGTACAACACAAAATAAACAAGAAAAAAAATTTAAAGATCTTGCAGTGGAATTTCATTAATATTTCAGAAGGTATGAAATAGGATGCTCTCCATGGGCATGTAAATAATAAAGAAATTTGAACCTGAGCCATGACTGTCCCAGGTTGGTGCCTGTCCCACTGGAACATTCTTCTGAGGTGGTTTGAAGACATCACAGCTGCTGCAAATATAGAATTGATGCTGAAAATTGCCTTCCAAAATGTATCCAGAATTATTTCGGCTTTCAGCACAAGTGTGATAGAGGAACTGGGAACTGAGATGTTTTATAAGCTGGGCTCACCTGGGAATGACTTGGATTCTTCCTGACTTGATTTTCCTTCAAAGCATGTTGCCTCATCTTCCAAACATTGCCTATTAGAGGCTTTCTTTAAAAAAAAAAAATATAGTTGACCTAAATAACAAATAAAAATAACAATAAAAATTAGAAGTTATGGCCATTTCACCTGTCCTGAGTTCCATAAAAGCAGGACAGGGAGGGTGGTGAGCAATCCAGGTAAGTCCATACCAGGAGCAGCCATCCCAGTGCCACCTGCCAACAAGGCACAGGGGCAGGGCACACGGCAAGGCTTCAAAACCAGTTTGTGTCCATCCACTGGGCAAAAAGAATGGAATGCCTCCTGCCTGGAATGAGGACTGGGGTGACAAATGTGACAATGTAGGGTCAGAGCATGGTGGCTCCACCACCTATACTCCTGCTCTTGGCTGCAGACTCCAGCTCCTCACCCTCACGAAAGTGGGGACAGGGCTGAGTGACTCCCCATCTCCTGGAAAATATCTTGGCTCTTGCCACTGCTCCTTTATTTCTGAATCCACTGGAAAAATACCAATATTTCACCACTAGTGGGTTGAGGAGGTTAAACTTTAATGTTTCCCTCTTCCCACCAATGCACCTCACGGAAAAAAAAAATAAATAATGGTTTCAAAAATGTACAAAATCCAATTTAAAATGACATTGGGGTTTTATTTAAAGTCATGGAAGCTGGTTAATTCCAAAATGCTCTCATTAACTCACATCATTTAACAAGTTTCTATTCATTTAGCTCTCTCTCTCCAGAGCCTCTCAGCTGCTCTACCTCAACACATTGACAGCCTTCTGTGCTCCTGCTTCCCAGGGGGACCTAAGGTGACTTTAAAATACTTTTTCCTTTTTCTGGAGTCAGGGTGCACAAAGGAACTGCCTCTGGAAGCCTGTGTGGAGCAGGGCAGGTTCCCCAGGCTGCCCATGGATGTCCTCCCAAATTTTGCCTCCTTCCGGCTCCATTCCCAAATATTCCTGCAGCGTCCTCAGCTCCTGCCTGGTGGGAATTCCCAGGGCTGGGCTATAATTACCAAGCCATCACGGGCCCTGCAATGAGCACAGAGGGGGTGCAGTGAGTGTGAGGATGTCACCCCACTTGTCCATGATGGGCTCGGAGCCTTCCTCCTCTGTGGCTGCTTTGCTGTCCTTTGTTTTGCAGTCTCACCTCTCTCACAGGCTGATTGTCTTTCCATTTTCCTGATATTTAGGGTTTTTGGGAGTTTTGTTCATTTTGTCTTCACCAATATCATCAGCTTTTTTCACACTCCCTCCAAAATGACTTTCTAAAATTCATCCGATCTGCTTTTGCTTTTCTTTTTTTCAAGGCAGAAAAGGGAAATAAATAATCACTTTCTTCTTTTCTTTTCTTTTTTTTCTCTTCTCTTCTCTTCTCTTCTCTTCTCTTCTCTTCTCTTCTCTTCTCTTCTCTTCTCTTCTCCTCTTCTCTTCTCTTCTCTTCTCTCTTCCCCTTCCTCATCCTCTTTCTTTCTCTTTTCTCTTTTTCTTTTCATGTTCATGTTGTGGATGATGTCCAGCTGTGGCTGCTCCATCCATGGAAGTGCCCAAGGCCAGGTTGGACAAGGCTTGGAACAACCTGGGACAGTGGCAGTCATCCCTGCTCATGGCACTGGATGAGTTTTAAGATTCTTTCCATCCCAAACCATTGTGAGATTTCATGATTCTCTGATCCCACAGCTGGGACTTGGAGCTGCTCCTCCTGATGGATGGGTTTCTCTTTCTCTGCATTTCGTGTGGGTTTTTTCACCTGTCTCCAAAACACTGGACCAAGCCCAGGAATTCCAGGTGATCCTGAGCAGCCACCACCACCACAATTCCAGCCACCACCACGTCCAGCTTCCCTGCAGCCCTGACCTGGAGCTGACAGCTCAACATTCCTTTACCACCTGCATTTAACTCTCGTTTGAACTAATTAAAAGCCTCTTGAGGTATTTTTTTTTATTTTGCCAGTAATTTGATGCTTTATAAGAGTTTAACATTGAGCACTTATGCTGGGTGAGAGTATCTATTCCTGAGTATTTATTTAATCAGTAATTGCATTTTACAGAAAAAAAAAAAAATCCTTGATTTATTCTAAAGAAAAATAATTAAAACCATCAGTTTACACGTGATCAGGTGGGGATTAAAAACTATATTTAATCATGCAATGGATTTTTATTATTTTTATTCTTGTGTTATGGCCAGTGTACAGTGGTTTTATCTCCTCTTTGTACTTGCAATAACATATTATTTGACCATGAATCACTTTAATGGATTGAAACATAAGCATGTGAATTGAAAAATAGATACATTAGTCAAATCAATAAATAAATATGAAAATATATTTCTACTATGAAAAACCATCTTGGCTACTGTGTCCTCCAACTTGGACAGAGAAAGCTGAAATATATAGCTGTAAAATATGGCTTGCCGTGTCAACTAGCCAGTGCCTGCAGCCTAAAAGGAATTTTGAGCACTGGGTAAGTAGTATTTCATCAACAAAATCATAAAATAAAGACATTAAAATGAAGGAATGATTGAGTGCTGCAGGACGTTTGTAAAATCACCCTTCAGTCTGGGGCTGGAGTAGTTTAGTATTAGACATTGCATACTTTTCATATAAATTTGCTTACAAATAGCATGTCTTAACAAGCAATATTGCCAGACTGCCCCTGTAGCAAATATTTTTTCACTCTGTTGCTAAACAAACTCTCCTCGTGTGTTGTGTGGCGTGGCTACAGTTGGTATAAATAATACATCCGTAATATTAGGAAAAAAATACAGTATAAACCTTCACACAGAGCATTAAGCCCTGTAATGAACTAAGATTCTGAGCTACTAAAAACATTTTTTTTACATATTTTCCAGTAGTAAAGCCCATCCTTGTTGCTTGTTTTAGTTCTGCTCTGGGCCAAATCCAAGGTTTCATTTATTGCAAGAATTTTTTCTTGGCTTTGCACCATTTTGATAGCAGAATATGGCCTTTTTCATTTACATTTGTGTGACCTCCATTCCAAGGGGGCTGCGTGTCCATATCCAAGTTGGGAAGCTGATAAACAACATTTATGGCTATGGATCAGTGTAAGCACTTCAATGAAAGAGGGATGTTAATTGCTCATCTTACATGGTCTAGAAATAAGCAGAGCTTGGTGCCTTTTTTAGCTGACATGGAATTCAGAAAAGAGAAGCTTTCCATTTCCTTTCAAGTTGCTAATTAGCTATATGAGAGAATGACAAAAATACAGAATTTTCCAAAGTTTATTTGCATTTTTCTACCTTGACATATTATGCAAATATTAAGTTGTCATTTGCATATGACAAGGATATCTGATCTTATTTTGCTTCAAGTCCCTTCAAATGCTGATATAAAGTTAAAACGTGAATCAATGTATGTTTCATGTGGTTTATGGGCTGCATTGTCACTTTTTGACTGATGCATTTTGCGTGTGAGCTCGACTTTGTAGGCAGCCATTGCAGACATCCTTGCTGGAATGGCTTTGATATGGAATTGGAGTGATGAATATCCTTAGCACCATCAGGAAGCTGAACTGGAGTTTTAGCAGCAAACCGAGCAGTGATTGTGAGCTAAAGAGCAACAGTTTTTGTTGGGTTGTCCATAACAGTGCAAAATACTCACCAAAACAGCAGCGAGGATGCATCAGAGCAAGGTAGAACACTGTTAAAATTAACACTTTATGTTTCTGGGTCAAGGCAGGACCTGTCTGCAATTAATTTGCCCTGATGATGTTCCACCTTGAGACCTTCAGAGGTTCTTTGTGGCGCAGCAGGTCCCTGAGGAAGGGCTGGGCATCCATCTCTGCAGGCAGGAAGGGCTGGCAGAACCCGTCAGGCTCGGGCCCCAAACACAAATGTCTCCTGAATCTCTGCAAACAATCCCACTTGAAATTATTGTGCAGCTTTATTGTATTTTCAGCAATGTGCTTTGCTGGCAATAGAGAGACAACTTCAGAGGTAATACCCTGGAATCTCTTCCTGTTATAGATGGCTGTAGCTCATATATATAATGTGATTATTTCTTTCATTAAAGGAACTAAGTAATGTTATTAGATTTGGCTTTTTTTAGTGCATCAAATGGTTTATTTTACCGAGGCTGGAATTATTCTTTTCCAGAAATCCAGAGGTCATTTATTACACAAAGCACCTTGCGTTTACAGAAAAGAGACACAGCAGCTTTAGCTGTATTTCTTGTGTCTGCTTCCTCATTGCCTGAGTGTGAAAACTTTATTGCTCATTATCTACTGGGCTGTGATGAAGTGACAGATGATTTATTGGGAGCCAAAAACTGTGTTTCAATGGTGAACATTTTTATCCTTTTGTATTGCAGCCTGCCAACCCCTCTAACTGCTGAGGCAACAAATAAAGAAAACTCACTGCTGGAGGGCCCTGTGACTATCACTCATAAATGTCCACATTTCAGATCCCACTCTGGTTCTAATTTGATTCAATTCCCTTTTGTTGCTTAAAAATTCAATTTGTTTAATTGAGCTGTTTGACAGTAAAATCTGAATTCCATGCATTTTAACCATTCATATTAAATTTCCCTCCACATAGTACTTTTAGTAATGTGCTTTAAAAGAGGTCACTTTAATTTAAATTTGGTGACCTTACAAGCTTATAAAAAGATCTATATGCTATCCTTCTCAAACCGAAATTAAATTGAATAAATGTAAGATAATGTTACAGTAGATATTTCTGACTGAGGTTTTGGGCTCCTGCAGAAATGAAACCTGCACCAGGAAGCTTCTGTGCCCTTCCAGGCCTGTTTTCCACAAAAAAAAAAAAAAACAACAACAATGATGGTGCAAGGAACATCCCATGGCAGGTCAAACCCACCATTAAAATTCATCTATAGCTTGATACTGGAGCTGGGGTAGTTATATTGTCTTGTCTTTGATAAGTTCTCTGCCCCTGGCTTGGGTTATTTCTATTTATTTTTAGATAGGCTCACAGAGTTTTTGACATTTCCATGGCAGAGTATCTTTTCCTTTAGGATTAATAAGAAATATTGGAACCAGTGCAAGACTTTTAAGATTTAGTAAACTTTAATCTGTAAAATTTAATAGCAATCTCCAAGTCATTATGAGTATATAGGATGCAGTCTGGCTTTACAAACACTTTTAAGCAATGAGTTATGTTCCAAGAATGGCTTTGCTGTGTATCATTACGTCCAGGTAAATGCCAGGATGATGACATAATTGGTAGTTGGGAGTAAAATACAACCTCTGTAAAATGTTACTAAGGTAAACGTAGCAGGGTTGTAATTCATTATACATAAACATGACTAGGAGTTATTTATCATTTTATGAAACACAGAATAACCTGAGCTCGCTGTGTTCTTCATTACTTTATGGGAATTGTTACGGGTGCGTTGCCGCTCGCTCCTTTATTTCCCTTTAATGATTTACCAACGCTGCCCCCCAAACCCGCGCGAGGTTCCTTTCCCCGATGCTACTCCTGATACACCAAGTCCTAAAAACTGGCCTCATTAGGAATGATCTCCTGCCACTTCCAGACACTGACAAATTTACGGCTCTGGATTAAAGGTCATATGGGCATTTCAGCCATTAAACCAACCCCATTCCGCAATACCTGCGACCGTCAGGAAATACATTTTTGCACACAGATGCCCGCTCCGTTATTTTCTGCTAAAGACATACAGTAATAGTTTGAAAGCAACAAAAGCCTATTTTGTACCTGTTCAGCTTGCAAGTGTGTTAGCCCTAGGCTACTGTTTAACTTTTAACCCTCTTGTTCACACAGCGTACATGCATAAAACTACAATGTACCACATAATGAAGCGAAGCTGGCAACATTTGTTTTAGACTGTTTGCTATAGGACACGCTTCTCTCTGGTTTGAAAATCAGTTTGGAAAACAAAACAAGACCAAAAAACACCGAGGTGCCTCGCTAGGAATTGCGGGATTATACTGGGGTTTTGCCACATTTAATAGCAGCCCTGCTATGCTTTCTGTGTATTAACAGGGCTTTCAAGTAAAAAAGAAATAATTCAGCACCAAATGATTTTTGAAGAAGAATTTCTTTTGCAATTCTTTCCTGGTGTCTGATTTTAAAACATTTTATCAAGCTTCCACTGTATGTGCCAAACACTCTCTTGTCAGGTGTAGGATGAACTACAGTATAACTGTGAGATATTTCTTTCCCTCATAACAATCTCCAGCCATAGCCCGTGATGAATTATTTGTACCATCACAAGGAAATTCCCCTCTTCTGCACTTAAACCCAGCAAAATTACACACCAATTGTGGCAGAGCAAACATCTGATGTGACAGCTGTATAGCACACGGAGATCCATTGGTCCATTGGTTAATCAGCAGATTTTAATGGTGCTGGGGAATATGTGGCGCCCTGAATTAGAAATGGGGCTGTGTTCTTCACTAATAGGACAAATTTTCTACCTGTGGATGAAGGACTCCTCCTGGTTAAAGGCTTCAAATGTTTAAAATTAAAAAAAAAAAAAAAAAAAAGACAAAAAAAAAAAAAAAGAAGAATGTGGAAAATCTGCCATAATTCAGAACACAAAAAGGAAATCCTGTGGATGAGTCAATTATATGGTTCCTAATGACGGTTCAGCCTGGAGGCCTTGAGTGAGGAGGGGATGAAATAGGGGAAGATTAACTTGGTTAACCTTCTTCCATTTCCCTGTGCCAGGCAAGTACTTTACTTACTGCATTCCCTCCTCTTTAACCCACTCTGTTATTTCCCACTGTAGGTGGGGAAGCTTGAATTTCACAAATTTCACAAGGATTTGCTCTTTGCTTTTTACTCCAATAATTAAAATGGTAAAAAGGGCCCAATGCTGTGTTGGAAAGTGGGATTTAGGGGTTTGGGTTGTTTCTACCTGCCACCATTAATGTGTCTCATCAGATGCTCAGGAAAATTAAGATCACAGTTTTCCTGGGCAGCTCATTATTAGGGATATATCCTAGAAATTAGAAATACCCCCAAGATTAAAAGCAAAGTCTCAGAGGCCCCTGAAGACAGCAGTATCTTTAGTGAGATAAAGGCCTGGCCAAGTGAAATAATGATAATGATAAATAACCATCATTTATTTTTATACATGCCCATATCATTTAGGACCTCATAGTGCTCCACAATAAAATCAAAGAAACATTAACTTGAAGTAAACAAATGACAAAACCAACATCAGCAGATGGGCAAATCAACAACAAAAATAAACAAATCAGCAGGTCAGAGGCTTCATTGCAGGGAGGAACAAATGAGTTTGGAGTGGAAATTTGGGTGGGAAATGCAGGAAACACCAAATGAAGAGTGAAAGGCTGCCTGTCCTCCAACCCCCCCGGTGAGCACAGCACCCTCAGACACCTCTGGGTGATGTCTCACTGCACTGGGGCTTCCTGTGTTCTCCATTTCTACTTAATTATCACATCTGCATTTTCTTCTCTTTTTTTCCTCAATCCTGAATCCCCAAACACCTCCTGGAAACCTGGTCTCCAGTCACAGCTGGATGGAAACACCAGGAATGTTGGACTGAGATGGGCAGTGGTGAAGCACAAAAAATCCAGATCTGGATATGTTTTTTATCATCTGATTTGAAGAAAGCATAAAAGAAAAGAGGAAAACTTATGACTTTGTTTTGAACCTTGGTGTGGTGAACATGACTTGCACATCCTCATGCACCAGAGTCTGGGAAATTTTCCTGTGCCCATTTCCCAATAAATTCATGATCCATAGGTGAGCTGTGGTCAGCATAAGCATTTTTTCTCAGGCAAGTAGGATTTTTCTGGAAATATTATTATTATTTACTGTTATTACTGATGATTATTTATAGTAGAGTTAAACCTAAAACTTTATTACACTGAGCATCAAGTAAATGCTTACTGGAAAATTCCCTTCTCTGAAATTGTGGGGGAAAAAATTCTTTATAACCCATTTAATAACAGGAATTAATTTTGATTCATTATTCTGGGTGGATGGAAGCAACCCCTACGGCTGAAGAAGAGGCACTGTACAGATCTGGATGTCCAGAGACACCGAGCCTGTTGACCTGTGATAGCAGATGATTTTCAGCCAAACAAAACCTTTTTCTTTTGTTTTTGTTTTAAACCTGTGAGGCTGCAGTGGCAGCAGGTACCTTCACCTAAACCTTGTTCAGCCTTGAAGCACTGAGGAGCAGGACTGGTCCTGGGAGCACTGGGATTTGCCATCCTCCCTGTGCTCATTTTTTGTTGAAGAACAACTCACTCTTGGCATGTGATGGTCATCTGCTGATGTTTCAGCCAGAGACTGCAAATAAGGATTTTGTTTTCTTTTACAAATAAATCTGCAGCCTCTATAAGGACAGATTTTAGGTGAGGTTTTAGATTAGGATATGCAAGGTCAGTACTTCCAACTCATTCTGGATTGAAAGACACCTAAAACATGAATTATGTGATTAGAAGAAATTTGAAGACTAAAAAATAATAGTTAATAGTAGTTAAAAATAATAATAAAAATAATAGTTAAAATAAAATAATAGTTAAAAAATAACTCTCTGCACCAGAAATGCATAATTTAAATTACTGTCTTCAAATACTGCTGCAGTTCCTTCCTTGATGAAAATTTGTCCTTCCAATTCCTATTTTAACAAGTTTTTGTATATATGAAAAAGAAAAATGTGATAAAATATTCTGGCTTGCCTTTGGGTGTTATTTGTACCTCGACAGTGAGGACTTGTCCCCACGCTCATGACAGTAACTTCCCTTTGCCACTTTGGACATTGTCAGACCAAGAAGTGCTGTTGACAGACACGTTCCAGGTCACAGAACAAAATTTCCTGATCAATAACATTCCAAGCAAACTTCAGGGCCAGAAATACAATTCCTGACATTGACAGGACACAAGATTCTGTAAAACATAGGAGGCTGTGAGGGCTCTGCATGGAGACACCACTGATGGCATGTAATGATTTCTGCAGGTGCAGGGACACCTCCCACTGTCCCAGCTGCTCCAGCCCCAGTGTCCAACCTGGCCTTGGGCACTGCCAGGGATCCAGGGACAGCCACAGCTGCTCTGGGCACCCTGTGCCAAGGCTGCCCATCCTCACAAACAAGAATTCCTTCTTAATATTTAAATTAAACCTGCCCTGTGGAAATGCTTTATTCCACTGGCTTATCCTGGACACTGAGCTGGTGTTAGATGTGCCAGCACCATCACTAGATCCATCCTTACCCAGGCAAACACTGTGCACAAGAAGGGAACAGCTGAAAATTGGGAATTTAGCTTGGGAAAAGCGGGACCCTGCCTGGAGAATGCTGTTCCAGCAACTCCATCCATGCAGCAGTTCCTGGAAGTACTTCTACACAAAGGTTTGTTTTTCATAGTGTGTAACTTGGCAAAAATGATTCAATCCACACTCAGGCTTGGCATCCAGATCTCAATCTGCATGGGCATGTTGGGTGGGTTTAAAATGACAAAAAATAAAGGAATAAAAGATTGTCTTCTCCTTGCCTTTTGGTGCTCCTTCTCCTTCCCTCACTGAGATTTTAATTTGCAGGGAGCTGTGTACACACAGCCCTTCTTCCCTGTGCAAACCTAATTGAAACTTGGGTGTCCAACATTAAAACTTTGCTCAGTATTAAAACAAAAACTAAGACAAAATTGAGCTTTAGCTCTAAATATATTTTCTTGCACTTTCTGTGAGTTTGGGGTGGTCACACCTGAGGTTTTGGGTTGAATCCAACCCAATTAAAAGTGTTATGTTTTATTTTTAAATTGAGAAGCTGCTATACGTGTTTAATCTTTTTTGTATGGTCAGATTAAAAAACATGTAAAATCCAATTTTAAAATTGGGTTTTCCTAAAAAGCACACAGAATTTTAGATTGCATTTTCAAAAAGAACCACAAAAACTGTGTGAGTGTTATTTTGCCTGTAAAATGCAATTGCACTGGAATAGTTCAGATGTGTTAACCCACACATGTGGGTGACAATGCACAGCCCCCTGCTACCCACCCCACTGAATTTTAGTTTTCTGAATGCCATTTTCTCAGCAGAACAAACCTGTGGGCTCTGAAATCCCCTTTAGTCCATTGGGAAGGCTTAGGCAGGTGCTGGGTGACCCTGGAGAAGTGGCTGTGCCACAGAATCGCTGAATGGTGGAGGTTGGGAAATCCCTCTGGGACCATCCATTGCCCAGCACTGCCACCACTGCCCCATGTCCCCAGGGGCTGCATCCACGGGGCTTTTAAATCCCTCCAGGGGTGAGCACTCCACCCCTGCCCTGGGCAGCCTGTTCAATGCTTTAAAATCTTTTCCACAAATAAAGATTTTTCCCTCAAAGTGTGAGGGCTGGTGATGGCAGTGAGCATCCATCTGCAAAGGACACATGAGCTGCAAAGACCCATCCCTGCCTGTAGTGAAGTTTCTCAGAAGTGTCTTTTGTGATGGCCTGGCCTCCAAAAAGGAGCAAACCCCTTTGTTTTCACTCCTTGCAATCCCTTTTCTCATTTGTGCCATCTAAACAAGTGCTGGTTTTGGAGAGGTGGGGAGAAGAAAATCCCAGCCCATCCTAAGGGTGAAGGTATTGCAGCAAAACCAGTTAAAACCATCTGAGGTCCTTAAAAGCCCCTGTAACTCATGAAGGGATTGAAATCACATAAATGGGGTGGCAAAATATTCACCATGTGCCTGTACAGCTCAGATGTCCATGGAATCCCAGAACAGCCTGAGTGGGAAGGGATCCACAGGGATCATCCAGCCCAGCCCCGAGCCCTGCACAGACATCCCAGAATCCCACCTGGGCATCCCTGGAGCAGTGTCCAAACTCTCCTGGAGCTCTGGCAGCCTCTGGGTCATTCCCTGGGGAGCCTGGGCAGTGCCAGCACCCTCTGGCATGAATCTGTCCGTGATCTCCAGCCTAAACTGCCCCTGGCACAGGTTGACCATGGTCCTGATATTGCTTATATTATTAAGCATTTTTGGGTGCCTAAAAGATAAGAATAATTATATTGTAAGGGTAGCTCGGGTGAGTTTGTGGTCTCATTCCCAGGAAGCACTCTGGGGCTGCAGTTTTATCGAGGCATTACCATCTCCATTTGCCCGTGGACAGAAAAATCAAGGTAAAGGCAGCGAAGGCAGCCCCACACGCGGGGTTAATCCCATCCCCTTGACCAGGATTGCTCTCACGCAGGCGTGGAAATGCAGGTTTGGCTCTTTGGGGGGCCAGGGCCAGCGGGGCAGGGCTGCTCTGCATCCCACTGTCCCCGGCATCACCTGGGAGCCTCCGCCGCGGCTCTCTCCCCTCCCGCAGCCGCCTTTATGTGCCCGGCATAAATCCTCTTTACTCGGGCTTTGTGTCTGGGGGCCGGCAGCGCGTTTGTTCCCAGACGAGGAGCGCTGCCGAGGCCGAGGGAAGCCACGGGAGGGGGAATACATGCATATCTAGGTATTTACCCAGGTATAAATACATCCACGCAAAATACATGCACCCCCCGAACCGCCAGCAGACACTGAGGGAGGTTTTTAACTCCGAATTCTCAGGCTTTAATAGATTTAAATCAGGCTCTTAACGCTATTTCAACATATTTTTTTTGTGTGTGTGTGCGTGTTTAGTAACAACAGTCATCTTAAATTGTAGTGGCACATGGCCAGAGGGAAGAGAGGTGTTAATGAGACTCACTATAAATGGAAGGAGCTCGGGAGTGACAGTTTTCCGGAGCACTGTTGGCATCGGATCGAAGAGACAGGTGGTGGCACAGGGCTGACCGATCACCTCAGATAATGATGAAAGAGGAGTGACAGGGGTGAAAGATTCAAGGACCACTGAAGAATGGCGCGGGGGAAGGCAGGGGCCATCAGCCAGCCCCGACAGCCCGGCCCGCTCCCCACGCGCCGGTGAAATATGAGAGGGGCTGATAAGGGGGAAGCAGGGTATTATCGATATCAGATGTGGAAATGAGTGGACTTAGTAACCTATCTACCATTTGGAGTAAGTATTTACGGTTTCCATGACCAGAATCAATCAGGTTTGAAATTCATTCTTATTTGGCGGAGGAAATGTGCACTTAACCTTTACATTCGGGGTCTCTTGATGAATATTGACCTAGAAAAATATCCCAAAGGTGTTGGGCCCGACGAAAAGTTATTTAATAATTTCGTAAATGATTGCTGTGCCGCGGGGACTAAATATTTAGATCGGAAATCCTAACTTTAGATGGGTGCTGGACCAGGGTGCAGATTATTGCTACACTGAGAGCCCTCCAACCTCTCATCAAGCAGCCATAAATCAGGGGGATGGAGGAGTTCAGACAGAGCAAATTCTGGTGACAGCCACGTGATGGACTCACGGGGGAGAAAATGAAAATTCATTCCCTGACAACCTGCTACAGGCTGCAGGTATGGCAAGGGGGAGAAGCTAAATAGATCTGTATCAGCTGCAAGGATGGCAGACCCCCAGCATATGGAAATGCTCCGGGAGGGGAGGTGAAACCCAGAGCTGCACACAAAATGCTAAAACCTCAGAGCGGCTGAATCACCTGAGCAAAGATTATATAAAAATGTAAATTGCCTGCTCCTGACCCAATCGCGTTTAGAAATGAAGGGACAAAGAGTGACAGGAAAGGTGCTATTATTACAGATTCAGGGTGATGCACAGTCACTGCTCAGATTCCTCTCCGGCAGTGGCTGGGAGGCAGCTCAGGCACGGCGAATAATTTCCCTGCAACTGCCCTCTCCTATTTATACACCTGCTCCAGAGGCTTTGGGGATGAAGGGAAGAGATCCAGTGGATTTGGACGGGCTTCCGAGCGGGATCCACGCAAATCTGCTCCGTGAGGCGGTTTCAATCCCCCATTTTTCTCATCTAAGTGAACTTACCCAAGATTTTCGGTGTGCAGCTAAATATTAAATTCATTTTAAGAAAGATTATTTTACAAAGCTGCTCTCGCTTACGTGAGGGTAATGAACTCGGAGATGAGCAGGAATGGCTCTGAAAGGCGCAGGCTGCTTGGCTTTACAAAAGATCTCACTAATGGCCTAGATCAAGTATTGCTATCCCTAAAATTAAATGCCAGTGTTTAAAACTCCATTTGTATAAGAAGAACTTGCTATTAATAATTTTTAAGGCTCTTGATTAAATAACTACAAATGCATTATTATTGGGTTCATAATTACTTTAAAAGTGTTCAGGTTTTGGTCATTTTCCCTGCATTATTATGGCACAGAGGCAAAATTTCACTCATATATTTGACTTAAATGACAGTCTTTTGGGATTTGCAACAGAAATTATAACTTCTGCTGCAATTTACATGTTAAGTTCTGTAACCCCGTGATAGTTCAACCATTTGTAAAAGAACAGTAGGTGGCCTAGTGGTCTAATATTCAATGAATAATTTTAACTTACATCAAGCACGAGGTCCAGTTTAATGTTTCATTACATTAAAATTGCACTGGGTGACATAAACTTTGTAATTAAAAGAGCATAACTTTTCCAAAATGCTACTGATGACTCTACTGCAAAATCAGCTTGTTTGATCAAGCTGTTACATTGCTGTAAACCAGGTCTGGTGTTTTGTGTGCAAGGTACTACCTGTTGAAAATGAGACGAGTTTATTGTCACTGTCTGTCCACAGTGCTTGGGAATTTAATTCCTTGATATTCCACACCCAGGGAGTCACGCTGTTGCACAAGGCTTAGTGGATAAATAAGGAAAACCAGGCAAAACGGAGAAAATAAGGTGGTGTGGCTGCGAGGTGCCGCTTTCCTCGGGTGCTTGGGTGTGGGGCTGTGTGCTCCGAGCTGCCACGGCCTGGCCGTGCTCGCTGTGCCCCGGCTGGCACAGCTGGGAAGGGCTGGGATCGCCCCCTCCGCAGCCCCGGGGCTTTGGAGATGCGCCGCATCCCTGGGAGCAACCCCCAGGGCACATCAATCTCCACTTCCAATTGCTTCCTAATGGCCCGGGAGCTTTCCAAAGGGAACCGCACCACGGCCCGGCTTTGCATTAGCTTTTATTTGTCTTTCTGGATATTACCATTAGTCATCATTAGTTATGAGGCAATGGCAGGTATCAATTAGAAGATGAAGTATGACCCGAGTCACGTGCGGGGGGATGGAGCTGCTGCGGGACCGCTCCTGGCAGGGCTGGGATGCTGGGGCTCCCTGCTCCATCCTCTGCTGGGTGCTGGGGCTCCCTGCTCCATCCTCTGCTGGGTGCTGGGGCTCCCTGCTCCATCCTCTGCTGGGTGCTGGGGCTCCCTGCTCCAGCCTCTGCTGGGTGCTGGGGCTCCCTGCTCCATCCTCTGATGGGTGCTGGGGCTCCCTGCTCCATCCTCTACTGGGTGCTGGGGCTCCCTGCTCCTGCTCCATCCTCTACTGGGTGCTGGGGCTCCCTGTTCCATCCTCTGATGGGTGCTGGGGCTCCCTGCTCCATCCTCTGCTGGGTGCTGGGGCTCCCTGCTCCTGCTCCAGCCTCTGCTGGGTGCTGGGGCTCCCTGCTCCATCCTCTGCTGGGTGCTGGGGCTCCCTGCTCCATCCTCTGCTGGGGTGCTGGGGCTCCCTGCTCCAGCCTCTACTGGGGTGCTGGGGCTCCCTGCTCCATCCTCTACTGGGTGCTGGGGCTCCCTGCTCCAGCCTCTGCTGGGGCTGTTTGGGGTGTGCTGGGCTGGAGCAGCTGACTTGGGCTTTGTTTCCTTTGGTTTCCTTCTGTTTGTTCACTCGAGTGAGCTGATCGATGAATTCATCCTTGCTGAGCTGGAACAGTTTGGGGTTTAATAGACTAAACTCACAAGCTTCTTGTGCTCTTTCACCCCAGATTAATTTTCTTTCCCGTTTAAAATTAAAATACTTGATTGGCTCATGAGAGCCTTTAATATCTCAAGATGGTTCCAGTTGTTGCTTCCTAAACTGTGGGCTCTGAGATGATGCTCAGAGAGCACTTGGAAGGGCAGGTAGGTAATGGGAGCTGCATTGCACAGTGCACTCATTGTCATAACAGCAAAAGCAGAGTAATTGTGAGGGGTTCAGGAGAGCTGATCTATCCCAATTCTGGTGTCAGATGCAGTTTGATAAATGCAGCATTAATTGATGCATTATGTAGCATTTGTTAAGGTACATCACCCAGCCAGCCTTTATTGTTCTTTGAGATAAAGAGTTACATTAACCCCAGATTTCCTGTTGATTTGGATTTTTTTCCATGAGAGGTCTAATGATAGGATGGCACGAGATGGAAGGAAAAACTAAAAAGGGCTTTTAAAGCTATGGATCAGACACCTAAAGATGCAGTTGAGATGCAGATACCTACAGGAAAAAAAAAAGGTGATATTTGAAAATGCCACAACACTCACCTCCACTGCACCTACCTCGATTTCCAGGCACCCCAAACCTTCCCAAACCCATGGTCTTTTGTTGGCCCTGGGTTTGCAGAGCTTCCCAGCAGCTGGACCCCCAGGGTGGTTCCCTGGCCGGGTGTGGGGCTGTCCCCTCTCCCCCGCCGCGCTCGGAGCCGCGCGCCGCAAACGCGCTGCGTGTTCTAAAAATAAAAGCCCGGATTCAAACATGATGTATCTCCTTTGATTTCCATGCAGATACACGAGGAATGAATGTATCTATTATGTTGGGGTCTGCTGGAATGTTAATTTTGAAAGTCATTTCTCTCAATCTATAATTATATCTTCTTTGTCAGAAAGTAGGAATTTCTTAGAGCGAGAGGGATTAATCTCAGTCACTGTTTTCAAACAGTTTGAGTTGGGTAGTTTCTGTAAGACTATCATTTCTTTTCTTTTAAGCCAGTTAAATTTTGCCTGAGGCTAACATTTTATACCCAGAGTAAATCTTACTAAAATTAAGAAACAGAGCATACAGCTGCCCTTATTCCTGGCCCACAGATGTTACCAAAATCTGATTAAAAACCCCTCAATCTTCTGCTGCACCTTTTCATTAGTGCAATAATCATTTTTTTGCCAAATATCTGGCAGAAAAGGGTGGAAAAAAAGTGAAAAATATGAGGGCTTGATGATCAGCATCTTTGAAAAGACTCGTTGAACCTAGTGGGAGAAATGAGGACTTGGGGTAATCCATGTGCTGAAATATTTTTGCTTCTTTTTCTAGAAAATGTGCAATTTGGTCAGGCAGAAAAAATTGAACAGAGCCTTCCAAGCAATAAATCACTGGATTGCTGGTGACATTCATACAATGCGGATATAGTGTTAACTGTATGAGTCAGACAGCCCTTACTGCACTCAGCCTGTTCCTAGGAGGTGACCTTGCCACGGTGTAGTAATCAATCATTCTGGCACAGGACACACTGTTTTTGTTTAATATTACACTATTGGAATATATAGTAAACAAAGTGCAAAGGAAATTTCGAAAGCAAGCACTATATAAGGTGTGCTGTAATATTTTGCAGCCTGAGGAGTGCCACCAGCATCCCTGGCCCCGTTTGTGCCTCAGGATTACCAACTTTAGGGCTGTTAGCAGCACCAAAGCATATGTGACTACACTCAAATACTTCAACTGTCTGCACAGCTCGAGAGGAACAATTCAATGGAAATATGAAGTTAGGATTACAAAAAAGATTTACTACCAGAGACGCTGCAGTCTACACATTTCTTATTTTGGCACTTTTATATAGTGTATACATCACGATTTTCCCAGCCAAATGACAGAGGAGCAACATCCCCAACTGCCTGAAAAAAATTAAGCAAACAAATCTTAATTAACTAGTAAAAATTCTTTTAGTGTACGATAAGCGAAGTGTTGCTGCTCATAGCCAAGAGGTTATATTGGATTTCCATGCATGAGTTATACCATGAGCCAGTTAATACATGAAGTTTGCTGTCAGTGCATAGGGTAAAGGAAGACAAAGGCAAAGTCTTTGTAATGAAGGAACCCTAAGTGAAATATATTTGGTTCTTACTGCTTTCACACATAGTCGAGATGAAAGATAATGCAGTGGTAATTGAGTATATAAAACTACCTTGTCAGAGAGGCAGCATTAATGTCGAGTTTGTTCTGATTTTTCCAAGTGCAAACCACTCTGTACGTGCTGCAAAGAGGTGAGGACTCAAATCTGTTATGGCTAAGATTTTGTTAGGGATAAATGTGGACACACATAATTTTTTCACTACTGCAGCCTACTTTTAGTTCCTCGTGGTCCTGGAGCCACTGCTGAGCTATGTGACACTGAGATGTGACCTGGCCATCGTTTAGGGTGACCACATGTCCCCATGTGCTCCCAGGAGTGCAAAAAGCTGAATGGGGAGCAGAGGCAAGAAATGAGCACACAGCGCTTTGGGCCTGGCTTGCCAGGGGAAGCAGTTGTGGTGACACTTCCCAAGGTGATCTGTAGGTTTTCTTCAAAAGGGTTGGATGCTCTTTCAACTTTAAACAGTTGAGAAAAGCTGCTCTAAAGTGTCCATCACCGGGAGATGAATGGTGCTTTCATGGCAGCATGTCCTGCCACAGCAGGGTCAGGGCTGTCGGCAGCAGGGCTGCACCAGCACCCACCCCTCCACGGCCATCCTGGCTGAGCAGAGGCACTCCCCACCAAAATCTTCATGTTTTTGTATTTTTCCATAGAATCTGGGAGGTGGAAACCCCTTTTATAATGCTTGATTTTTAAGCAGCCCCGCGGGGAATGTGGGGAGGCGCTGCCAGCAGAACCGCAGCCCTTGGAATGCTGACCCCGTGCCATGAAGAACCACGGTTGAGAACCAGCCATGAAAAGGCTATGAGCTGTTGGACTTTGAGCTTCAGAAGCAGTTCCAGCACCTGCAGCTCTGGTAGGCTCCATATCCTCACTTCTTGCCCCCACATACCTCTGGAGTGGTCCTGGGTTGCGCAGCCTGGGAATTATCAACACCGCATATGCACAGGAGGTCAGAGTTTCACATGGTTATGGTTATTTCATACCTGGGCAAAAATAAAGTTGAAACCTGATATTTCAGTGCACACCATGGATTTATGCTGTATTTGCTTGAGCACTGGAGCCAAATCCATTTGTCCCCAGACTGTCTCACCATGGGCAGGTTGCAGCTGCTTGCAATGAATTTGGTGACCAGCCCTATCAGTTGACCCAGAGAACATGAATGTGCCTTTATTGCAGGTCTATGTATTTCATATCCTAATTATTTATTGTCTATCTGAAGGAGTCAGAGGATCTTGGTGTCACAAGCTGCTGGCTGTTTTCATGGAAAAATGAGCGTTGTGCCAAGCAGATAAATGTGGGATGCATGAAGTGAGCTCGAATTCTGTATTCTGCCTTTTCATCCAGTGTTCATATTTCAGAATTTCAGCCAAGAAGAGGAAGAAAGGGGAAAGAAGTATCTAAGTGCTCTCTCAATTTGTCCATGAGCTCATAGGCTTCTTTAGTTTCAATATGTGTGCAACAGAAAGTAAGGAAACCCAGCCTTCCAGTAAAACCTCAAGTCAGAGTAGGTTTACATGGGTGTACCTGAAAGGAGAGCTTGGCATAGTATGAGGGAAAGCAGCAAATTAAATACATTTCCCAGGACATTTAATTTTGCTGTAAAATCCTTGGCAACAACATTTTTGTTTATCTGCCATCAATGCCAAAAATGGAGTGGGTGTTATTTTCCTGGAAGAATCTCTTCTTGTAGAAAGAGATGTCAGTTGTGTTAAAAAATGCATTTTGAGACTTTCAGTAGATGAGTTTCAAATAGGTGTAGCAACTCCTCATAGTAAATATTAAATTACTGCAAAGATACTTCGTGTTAGATGCTGGCTGCTAGTGTTGATTTTATCTCAGTTGTTTAATCATTCTACAAATAAATGTATCCAGACAGGACAGGAATGTTCCATGTTCTGTGAGTGTTAGTTATACGCTATTGGACTTTGCATGAATAATGAGAAATTATTATCAGATGCTCAACAAAGACTAAAAATAATAAAGTTCTGCCTGAACTTAGAATTTAAAACCCCACTGTCTGGGTTAATCAAAACAAGGCAGCCCAAGAAAACACCGTGGCAGGTAAACCTGGATTCTGTGTACAAACACCATGAACCCCTGCACAGGTTCTCTCCCAGAAGTAGCAGTAATGGGTGTCAGGTACTATTTGGACTAGAAGGAATTAAGCCACACTTCCCTGCTGTGTGTTAATTTATTGCCTCAGACATTTTCATATCTGATTCATTTTCACCCACTCGGTAAAGTTGGGTGCCTTGGTGGTGGGGAGGCCCCGTGGAGTGGCTTTGCTTGGGGGACAGGGTGCTGATGTGCCAGGGGATGGAGCAGCCACCGAGCCAGACGATCTGCGGAGGTGTGACACAGCAGCCACGCCACCAGCTCCTTGGGACACAGGGAGATTGAGATGCCATCGGGGATCCAGTGCTAGACATCTCCCCGTAATAGCGTTATTTCCTCGAGAAAATAAAGGGTCACCGCCGCGCGCAAACGACATAAAAAACGCCGTGTTGGGGGTGGGTTTTTTGTCTCCCCTGGTTTTGTTTAGTGATTATGTAGAACCTGCTGAAAAGGTGTTTATTTCTGTTTGTAAATTGAATGCGCTGGGTGTTTTGCTCCAGCTTTGCCCCAGGCTCTGTTGGATGTGATGATGGAGCTGGAAGCCGAGGCAGACACCGGCGGAGCGCAGGCGGAGGGAATCTGGCTGGAAAACAAAGCCCTGTTTTTGTCATTTCATGCCTCTTAAAAGTCCCACTCCATGCAGGCAAAATGCGAGTTAATTCACATTAAACAGGACGAGCGGAGTGAAAAATAAACATGCAGAAATAAATAGCAACTCACTGGAAGAGCTGGGGCCGTTCTCAGCGTGAGGGTGCAATGGGACCACCAGCCACAGAACCAGAAAAGCCACCCCACCCTGCTGTCCCTCTGTCCTCAAGTCAGGCATCCAGGAGAGTTTTCCCAAATCCCGTTTCTCCCCGGTTTGTGATAAATGGGTGATGGACAACCTCACCCTGTCACATGTGTGTTGCACACTGACACTTCCATGGGTTTAATTTCACACGTATCCATTCCACATGCACAAATAAATTGTCGCATACCATTTTATTGAATTTCTAGTAAGTTGGCAGACTAAAGTGATTTTTAACACTTCTTGATTGGATTTATGATTTCTGTGTCATCCACCCTGCTTCTGACATTAGGAAATGTTCAACATGAGGGAATCATTCACTGGTACTTTTAACTACACTATAAAACATTTTAGTCTCCTTTCTCTCAGAAATCCATAAATGGCTAATTTAATCACAGCCTTACAGCAGAAACCCTCAGTTTCTTCTGCTAATTATGAGGCTGAGTTTTGGTGCTTAAATCATTATGAGATGTTGGGGACAGGTGGGGCTTGGTCACCAAAGGCCAGATCATGGCTTGGTTTCCAAAGTGTTGAGGGTCACCTGGGCTTGGCTCATCCTGGTGGGGCACTTGAGTGCCTTCTCCAAATGGTGTTTTCAGGAGATCAGAGAATCAGAGAATTCCAGGCAGGAAGAGAGCTCAAGAATCATTTGGTCTAACCTGTCCTAGCAAAGCATGGTCTAGACCAGATGGCCCAGCACCCTGTCCAGCTGAAAAAGTAGACAAACCTGGCCTGGAGAAGCACTCTAAAATCATCAACCCTGAGCATTTCCACAACACTTCCAAGCCCACCATGTCCCCAAGTGCCACATCCACACATCTTTTTGAGCACTTCCATGGACAGTAATTCCACCTTGGGCAGCCTGTTCCAATTTTGACCACATACCAACCTTATTCTTCCTTTGTCAGCTGCAAATCAGAGCTACAGCCGTTGTCTTTGTCATTCCAGAACTGGCTGGTTTGAAGCCTGGATCAAACTGAACCTTTTTGAGGGTCCCTTTTGAAGTTGGGTGTTCCCCTTGTGGCAGGGACAGGCCAGACTCAGGGTCAATTGTGAATTAGGTTGTGACTCAAATCACTCAGTGAGCTCACATTGAAAAAAATTCCAGAATTCCAAAAGCTAGGTGAGGTTCTTGGAATTCGAGCTTCCACATACAGGTTATCAGGTAAAAATATTGGATTTATGCAATAAATAAGGGGAAAAAAGAGAAATTGATATCAGTATAAAGATTAATGCCAAGAGTAAAATAATTTTGAACTGCTTAAGCAGTTTTATGTATGTAGAGAAAGGCCTAAACCTTTGCACTCTCTCTATGGTTTTATTGGAACTCATTTAATGTGGTAATTGCCAAGATCCACTGTCCTTGCAATTTCTTTTCATGTTTTGTGGTTTATGCACTGAGTAATTTATTATACAAATACAACTTCTCTGTTCCCTCCAAACCTAAGAATTAAAATCAAATATCTCTCAAAACTGAGATATTTGACTTTGCCTTAATTTACAGCATCATCTTTATCTCCTTATAGCAAAAATATAAATAAAATAAAGGAACAAAATATGATATTGCAGATTATAATAGAGAGGGGGGAGAAAATATCTTGGATCTGGGCCTGTAATCTTGAAGATCACTAAGTTTTTTGGCCCTCTCAAACTTACTAACCTGCCTGTGCAGGTGTTGCAGGCTCATGCTCTCCTCTTATGCTTCTCTGGGACATCCCAAGGCCCTCTGGAGTGTGTCCTGCCTGAATAAGACTGTTGAAGATTTTAAATATATTTTCCACATTACAAAGAAAGCATCATCTGACAGAACAGTTCTCCCAGGCACATTCTCAGCCCACCTCTGCACCTTTTGTCCCCTTTGCCCTGTCACCTCTTGTATGTGCTGCTCTGTCCCCTTCCATCCTCATTCCATTTCCTTCTACTTCCCCCCGACTCTGCCCATTCCTTCTGGAAGCATTTCCTACACCAGTTTCCATTTTCATCCCAGTGTCTCTTCCACACATCCCAGCACTTTTGGTGCTGTACTGACATGGCACCTGATGGACAACCCCAATTTGCACATACCCCACCTATATTCCATCCCAAAACTCCTCTTAATCCTTAGTAATCAATACCAGCATGTGAACCATATGCACCATTAACTACAATTTCCATTTGGTAAAATCCTGTTTTTCTTCATTAGGAGGCTGCTCCCATCACAATGTGCTCATTTGGGGAAACACTTGGGGGTGGAAAGTCACTGTCCATCTTATTTCTCCTGGAGTCCAAACCCCGGACTGTGTCCTCTTGCCTGGGCTTGGAAGCCAAGCAGGACTGCTTTTCATTGTGAATGACCAGAAGTCATTTTTCAATCAATTTACTGATCTACCTAGGGGTGAGACTCATGGGTTCTGAGAGAACGCTGAGAAAAGAGCAGTCATGGCCAACTTCACAAAGGAATGGCTGTTTGGGGAGCAAAGGTTAAGTGAGGATGGAGAAAACACAGTGGGATTAACACAAGTTAATAAAACACACCAAGATGTGCTACTCCTTAACTGGTTTTAATTCTCAGGGGTTAAAAAAAGTATGGCTGTGTAATGGTGTGGAAATGCAAGCAACTGTCGGAGCCAGGTGCTCAAGTATTTCCAGACATCATTTTCTCTTTCAAACTCAAAGACTTTTGGAAGAGACACACCAACAATATTCTGTAGGAGTGAGAGGTAAGCCCAAGACTGGTGTGTGGTTGCAGTTTACTAAAATCTGATTGCAAATATATGTATTTTGATTCATTTTCCCCTTAGAAAAATGAGTTACAGCAAACTTGCTCTTCCATTCCTGTGTTAATCTTCCAAAATGTTCCTGGCAGCTGGGCCCAACTTGCTGCATTTCTTTGTAGAATAATTGAACAAGTAAGATAAAATACACATTAGCAGTCAGCATCTAACACTAAGTATCTTTGCAGTAATTTAATTTTGGACTCACAATTCATACTCAGGCTGATTTTTCTGAAGGGGGTGGATGCTGTGGTAGCTGCAGGGACACCACAGCACCGGTGACTTCAAGGCATTGTCCCAGCCCCAGGTCCTGGTTTAGATCTTGCGGATCCCTCCATCAGCACAGAACAACAGAAATCCTCCAAATCATGGAATAGAATCACAGAATGGTTTGGGTTGGAAAGGAACATAAAGCCCATCCAGTCCCACCCCCCTGCCATGGCAGGGACACTTTCCACTGTCCCAGGTGCTCCATGCTCTGCCCAATCTGACCTTGGACACTTCCAGGTATCCAGAGGCACCTCCAGCTGCTCTGGGAACCTGTGCCAGCGCTGCCCACCCTCCCAGGGAGAAATGTATCCCTAACATCTGACCTAATCTCTGGTCTTTTGGTTAAACCCATTTCCCCTGATCCTAACTCTGTCTACCCATGTAAAATCCACTCTCCCTCCTTATTGTGAGCCCCCTTTAAATACTGGAATGTCACAGCGAGGCCTCTCTGGAGCATTCCCTTACCCAAATTCCTGTTGTAAGACTGGGGAGTGTGGAGGGTGCAGAGCCCCAGATTGTTCACAACCTTCAAGAGCAGGGAAAGGACATCCTTGATCCTTCATTTGGGGAACAATTTTCCTCTAGTAGCTGGAAATTTTTAATAAGGAGATTTTACATCACCGTGCGAGGTGCACTTAAGGGAATGTGACACGGTGTGACAGCACTGAGATGCTGCAAAGATTTTGGACAGAATTACAAATTCTGCTGGTGTGGCAGCAGCTGGGCACAGCAGAGCATAAATTAACATATAACTAATAACTATACTGGCATTATAGAGAGTATCTTATGGTGATAAGCTTCATGATTCTCTTCAACCCACTGAAGTTGAAGGAAGAGCAAAGGCCTTTTCAAGCTTACTTTATCTTCTTGCTTCTTAAGTGAGACTAATCAAGTTTATATCCTTTTAGCTTATTATTAGCCCAGCAGAGCTTCTGGCACTCTTTACAGCTTTTTTGACATGAAAGTTAGTTACACCTACTGTACTTAGCATGACTTCACTTTTCTTGTGATAAATCCTGAAAATTAATATACTGTATCCTCCAGATTACAAAATGAAAGTGTCCTAGACATTGTGAATACTCTGGCTGTGGAATGCTGCCAGTAAAAGAAAAAACTGACGTCTTAATGATCTCTGTTAATAAAAAGAAGCAACTGTGTAGTAAATTTTCTTGGTTAGCAAGTCAGGCTCTTATTCTAAACTTGAACTGACACATATTAAGTAGAAGAATCCTCGAGAATAAAATGCCTTGGATGTAAAGAAATAATAATGAGAATCCTGGAGTGAAGCGAGTCCTGCTTTCCTTGTGCTCCCACTGTCTCTCATAGGAAGTTGGTCTGCAGGAGGAATGCAGGCCTGGGCCCTGAGCGCTGAACATAGGTTAAATTCTTTCCTAAATTAAATGAAGGATAATAATGAAATCTTTTGTTACATTATTTGCTGACCGGGCCTCCTGATTTGGTAAATTAAGAGAAAGTCAAGCTCTGAAACAAGCGCCCATTCTTGTTGCAGGGGCAGCACTGGTGGCACTGGTGTCTTATTGAGCACAGATCTGCTTAATTACAGTTCCCACTGTTTGTTAAGATAACGAGTGCCAGCTGTTTGATAGCGAGAGGCAGAGCTGGCCATCTTTGTCATTTCCATTTAGGCCCCGGATCAGGCTTGCGTGTCGACGGAATCGTACAGGGAGCAGAATAAGCGGGAAGCGCGCTCGCAATGCGTTCCGCAAATTTGGGCAGAGCATTTGCCGCTGCACGCGGAGCTCTGCCATCTATATCTAAAGCCACCCACCATTGGGAATATAAAGTCAAAGCAGAAAAATTGAGCATTTAATGGTCTACCATTATTGCCGAAATCACAATGACAGGCCGTGATCTTCAAGTACAATTTTGATCCTTATGTAGTAAGTGAAATTACAGCATTTCATACTCTGACTATATTATAGGGAATAAAACATCTGTCTAAATATTGGAGATATAAAACCCTCAAAATAAAGATATTTGAGAATATCTTGCGCAGAGCACCTTTCCACCTGCTTGCTTAGTATAATGCAGTCATTATGGCAATAAATGTTTCTAATAAAGTATGAAAATGGATTGTTTGCTTTGCTGCTTGTATGAACTCTCATTTCTCTTTTTATTATATTGAATCTGACATTTGCTTACCCTTTATCAGTAGAATATTTAATCAACTCCAATCTGTAAGAAGCAAGAGGAATTTCTATTTTATTTAAAACCTGTCCCACATGAAAAAGGACTGGGAAAATAGGTCATGCAGTGTATGGGAAGTGTGGGAAGTGTTAGAGTTGCAATGGTGAATATTTATCCAGCCTACAAAAGAGATGGATCTAAACTTGTGCAGTAACAGGCAAGTGTGCTCCTATTGTTTAAAGTCCCGCTGAAATGATTTAATGGCTTAATGTTTCTAATTTTTATCCGCAGAACAGGATCTAGAGAATTAAGCCTCTGTCAGCTTTATTTATTTTCTCTGTCAGAGTATTTTCTTGCACTTTTTGCTACATAACTCTTCAGAAATGCTATATCCATATCGATTGTAATTTCCTTGGGCTCTTGGCCAAAATACTCAACGTAAACAGTCTGTGTTTCCTCTCCATCTGTATTTTGGCTAATCCTCTGGTTTAGACAATCTACTGACAAGTGCTGGTTATCTGGAGGTGCACGGGTTTCAAACCGGCGTGCTATGATTTATGGCTCTTGTTTTACAGAAAGTATCACAAGCTCACAGAAGTGAAAGCTTCCAAATAAGCACCTAACTTTTGTAATAAATGCAGCTAACAACATGTCTGCAAATATATAGCAAACACAGTGAGTGATGTCTTATTATGCAGGCCACAGTTTGACTTGGTCTGGTTTTATTTATGAATATGTCCTGCATCTGTTTCAAATTTCAGACCCGCTCAGTTTCTCCAATGCTCTCCCAAACAAGCTTGTGCTGAAGGTTGTTAATTATCCTAATAAAATATTTGTATCAATTTGACTAAAGATCCGCAATGCTTCTGCCACGAGCAGACATTTTTTAATAACTGAATTAAGATAAATAATTACAGCTAGCACTGGAATGGTCGGAGATGTCCAGATTGTATTAAAAAAAAAAAACAAAAAATGGAGGGGAGGGGAATGGGCAGAGTACAGAGAACTGTACAAGAGCAAAGGGACATATGATTAAATTAAAGGGCAATGCTTTGTGAACAAACAAAAGGAAATCCTTCTTCATACAATCCATAGTCAATCTGCCGAATTCACAACCACAGGGGGTCATTGAAACAAATGCTGTGGCGGGGTTTCAGAGCAGACCGGATAATTTTATGTCTCTTATTAAAACACGTAGCCCTGGAAGCTCAGATAATGATAAGGGTGATCAAACCCCGAGCTGCAGCCTGTGAGATGGTGGTGGAGGCATGGGAAAGGAGCCTGGCTGCCCCCAGCCAGCGGGATGGGGCCTTCTGGGGGCTCACCTCCCTTTGAAGAGGCGGGCGCTGCCCACCAGCGAGCGCGGGCTCCGTCCCTGATCTCCTCCGGTGCCACGATTCCTTCTTCCTCAGGAAAAATAAAACATGAGACCCCAGTGTGAATTTCTAAGCATTCTCCTCTTCCTGCTGGTTCCTCGGCCCCGAGTGATCTTTGAGGGACGGGGCTCCCTTGGCTTATCCTTGCTGTGTGATTAAAGGGTTGATGCAGGGATGAGCTGTAGGGACCACCCTGAGCGTCACTCCCAGGTGTGAAAGGGGCAGGATTTGCCAACGGCTCTGTGGAGAAACTCGTGTCCAGCACGGCAAGTATTTAACCCTCTGACAGAAAGTAGCATTTAAATACATTTTTCTGCCGTGAAATCTTTTTAGTTGCTCCTGGTGAACCGATGTTAAACCATGAGACCTTGTCCCTCGCTTTAGCTGAGCACTGGGAATTTCACTGTCTGTAATTCACAAATATGTTATAATATCTGTTACCCAGGGTATGTCTTTCTTGTGATCCCACAAGAAAATGGGACATAGTCCAGGCTCATCAATGGATATCTCCTGCAATACTCTGAGTGCTATTGGCTATATAACATTGTAGAAAACATTACAAATAAAATTATTTTTTTAAAATGTAAATATAAAATTATTTAAAAATATTAAATTTTTAAAAAAACATAAAAGCAGCAAAAACAGTGAGCTGATCTAGAGGATATGAGGAGCATTGAGCTGAGGGGAGATATTGCCAAAGGGATGCCCAGCCCGTTCCCATGGGACTGGCTCCGGCTGTGCTTCAAGTAACCACTCAGCGTTCCTGGGTGTTCCTGGAGAAGCAGGGGGCTCACCCCCCTGCCAGCTTGGTTGCAGTGATGCAATGAAAGCCGAGGTGACAGTTGGCATCTCTTTGTGCCCCTTGTTATCACCCAGCGTGGAGCAACCCGAGGCTGCGTGTGGACAGCGCGTCTCCGAGCAGGGCCCTGTCAGCGCCGTTCAGGGAACTCTGATTTATTATTTCACTCCTGGGCAGCAGAAAAAGTGACAACTTCACCTCTCAGCATTGTCAGGGTAATGCTTTTCCCAGGCTGTTCATGTGGCGGGGAGGGAGGGAGCCTGAACATCTGCATCCCTTGGCCAAGGACCACCAGGAGATGTTTAATTGGCATTTGGAGTTAAGCTCCATGGCAGGATGGGGAAGCCAGGCTCTACTTCATCCCATGGAGACTTCACCCAAAGATTCCCTTCAATATTTGGAGTCCTATCCCCCAAATTCATGGGCACAGTGTGGTATTCTCAGCTCTGCTGTTCCTCATTGAAAGCTCTGTCAATCACCTCTTTTTTTTGCTGGAATTCATTGAGTTAGAACCTGGTTTTAGGGTGCTAAAACTAGTGAAATGAGCTGCCCTTGCCAGCTATTTTAGATATTGCCCTAAACTTTGTTTCTTGGATTGCTGCTGCTAACACATAATAAAACTCTGTCATCTGCAAAAAATTTGCCACTCTCCAAAGTTTTCTTTTCCAGCTGAAATAAGCCCAGGCTGGTGTGCTGCTCCCAGGGACAAGCCACTGTCACCAGCATGTGGGATACCACTGCCAGGATTAACTGTACTGATTTTCTAGGCCAGCATGCTTATAAAAACTTAATAAATAAGTATAGGAATAAATTTGGTAAGTCCCTATAAATCAAGGACTGGATTCCTCACTGGAAGTCCTTGCAACCTGGCCCAACCTTCAAGATAAGACATTTTGTCTCATTTCCAGCAGGAATTATTTCCTTCTGTATTTGTGACAATGGAGAGATCTTGTTGGGTTTTTTCCTGCTTTAATCCTTGGGGAAAAATGGGTAAAATTGCAGGACTTGCTTTCAAAAAGGAGCAGTGAACTGCAACTGCACCCTGACCAAAGCAGCGGCCTCTGCTTGCCAGCTCCTTTTTTTCCTTGGGAAAAAATTGTCAGTACACTGGTGAAATCCTGCAGAAGAATTAATGAGATTGTTCAGAAAATAAACCAGCTTTTATTTTTCTACATAAAAGTTTGTGTTGAGCTTGACAGGCTAAAATGACTCTGGGAGAGAAGCAGGGCCAGGGCGATGCTCTCCTGCTTCTCCGTGTGAGGGCAGAAGCCTGGGCTGCATTTTGTGTTTGTTAAATGCCATTTCTGTTGTGATCACACCCCTAAATCACAAAGATGAAACATGATTCTCCTGCCTGTATTTCTTGATCTCAAGGAAATGCCAGATGACTGTATAATCTCTTTGTATACCTGTTGAAGGACCGATGTTTCCAAAGCAGCCCCTAAAAGGGTGCCTGAAAATTGGTGCACGTTCTCATCTCCATGTGCAGTTTCCTGCTGGATAATTACACCTCCTGTGCATCCTGCATGGGCTGCTGTTGGATATAGGCAAAAAGGACACAATTTGCATATATTAGCTGACAGGGAGCTCCAGTTTTTCCTCCTGTGTTCTCCCCATGATCAGCTGGAGATGAACAAGACCTTCTCTGTTCCCTACACCTCACCTTCCCAGGAGTGTTTCCTGGGTGACAACTACCACTGGTTTGTCTCTGTCCCAAGCAGTGGCTCTTCTTCATCATGTCCCTATAGAGACTCTCCCATCCATGAGGCCACTTTTGAAAATTTGGCCCCACCAGAGCACTAGAGGTGAGAAATTCACAATGAACAAAGAGCTGAAACATCTGGAGAAAAATGATTCTCAAGAGCCTGGAGTGACAGGACAAGGGGGAATGGATTCACTCAGTTGAAGAGTAGGTTTAAGTTGGATATTGGGAAGGAGGTTTTCCCTGTCAAGGTGGTGCCCAGAGCAGCTGTGGCTGCCCCTGGATCCCTGGCAGTGCCCAAGGCCAGGTTGGACACTGGGGCTGGAGCAGCTGGGACAGTGGGAGGTGTCCCTGCCATGGCAGGGGTGGCTCTGGGTGGGATTTAAAGTCCCTTCCTACCTGAACCTTTCCAAAATTCTATGATTTGCTGAATTAATAATTGGGTCATTGATTGAATTCAGCAGGAGAAGAGCCAGGGATTGCCCAGCTCTGCAGACCCTGGAACGTTACTGGAATCACTGGGAATGGCTCTACAGAAGGAAGCCCTGTGCTGTCTGCTCTGGTTGTACAAAGAACAGAAACTGGAGAATTAAATTTATTTTCCTGGACCTAAACAAGTGAAGAAGACTGGATTTTAAAACTGTTTAGCTGTGATTACTGTCTGCTCCTGGAGGTGGGAAATTGCCTGTGAAGACACTGGGAAACTTTTGTGGGAAGGACATAGATGACACAATTTCTTTTTTTTTTTTTTCCCCCATCAATCCATGAATTCTCTTACAGGGTCAAAGGGAAAGTTCCAGTAAAAAAAAAAAAGAAGCAAAATTCAGATAGAAAATAATTGCAACCCTTTTCCAGCTTTAAGTCATCTTGAAGAAGTAATTTAACTATACTGTGCTGTCTGCCATTTGTAAATTGTTAATTAACGAGAGACCAAATAATAATTACTGCTGGAGCCATTCAATTAAAAGATGTTGCCTTCCAAACTTTGTTCACACGGTCTATATCACCAACATCATGTCTAGAAATATGCCACAAATGCTGGCAAAAGAGCAAACTCCAAGTTTTTCCCCATCATAATAGAGCAGCAATTTTTATTATGTATTTTGATTGTTAAAGGTTGTGGTCTCCTACTTCAAGTGGATCAGGAAAATGTCTCTTTGTGGTTTTGCTAAGAGGGTATTTTTGAGAATAAGAGATTGAAAAAAACAGCAAACAAACATTCTTTACAAGAAAATGCTGCCCTTCCATGTAATGTGCCCAGAAAAGGTTCCTGCTTGGACTTGCTGTGAGACAGAAGAGAAAATGGAGAACAAATGCCTGTGCCTGGTCTGGATAACCTAAAGTTAACTCCACATGTCAAACTGATTGCCTGACACAAGGCAGGCATATTCTGTGATGACAAACAAATAGCACCTCCATCCTGCAGACATCCCCTAATTATAAAAGAGAAATTATTTCCCATTTTCATTGCCAGCAAATGTATGTTACTCTGGTGCACCATAATTTCTGTCTAAGTACTGTATCAAAGTTTGCTGAATGTGAAGCACAAAGTATGTTAGACATTAAACTGTAATTACAGAAGGGAGTGGATTTCTAGAGTATTATGTTTTTTGGTAATATTTTATTTTATTGGTTTTCAAATATACTTAGACTGCCAGACTAAGCAGGCAGAATAACAGCAACATAGAATTCCAGAATAACATATGACTTTAATAAAATAAAACAGGATGGTTTCCTTTACTTGTATGGCTGGAAAGAATGGAAAGCATTACTGTGCCCTCAGCCACGGTGCCATCCAGACCTGTGCCCAGGCACAGATGTCAGTTGAGGCAACTTGCCCCTGTCCCCACATTTCACCCCAAATTCCAGGTTTTGGCTCTCTGTCAGGCAGAAATCAGCTCCTGTGACTGGCACAGTGGAGCTTTGATCTTAGTGTTGAGCTCTTACACTATGGAAATACAGATAATAACCCGTGTTATAAAAGGAGGTGATGGCAGGGAAAGGTGAATATGGATACAGGAAACACGGAGGGGATTACTCAAACCATATGTGGCTCTTTGTTGCTTTACGCTTTCACCTTGTCCCCTGAATTTCCAAGGAATGTCACAGGTGGTGAGCCTAGAAGATAGGCAGAGGTTGCAGGGTGGGAGCAGGAGCGGGATCGATGATGGATTATCAGGGGAGTCGTGTCCGTGGGATCGCCGGGAGCCGCGGCTCAGGCGAGCGGCGTTCCCGCTGTCACACTCCCGCCTTTCCATTACGGCGCCATCACTCACAGTTGTGCCCTTTGTGGTTCCTGTAATGATCTACACTCGTTCTGTCTGCGGCGTGTCCACCTTCGTGCACGTCAGGCTCCGGAGGACAGCCAGGAATGGGGTGTTTGAAACGTGACCAGCCTTGCCGGGGATAATTTTCTACATGGCTGAGAATGCGCACGTGGGGTCTGTGGGGCTGAAACGCAGCCGGTGCCTTGGAGTACTCGACCAGGTGTATTCTTGACATGGTTCCTCAGGAAGGCAATGAAAAATATCTCCTGAAGGAGATATTAACACTATTTCATCAGAATTCCTCTTTCTCTGATTTGCCATTTTGATTTTTTGGTGGGAGATGAGTATCCTCCAAAAAAGCTGGAACTGCCAGGGGAAAGTGCGAGGGTTGTTCGAGTTCAGATGGGAATCCCAGACCAGTTTGGGATGGATTGGTTCTTTAGGGGAACTTAAACCCCACCCAGTCCCACCACTTGCCATGGGCAGGGACACCTTCCACTATGCCAGGCTGCTCCAACCTGTGCCTTCCCTTGACTTTGTGGGCAAACCCGACCATGAGGTGACACAGTCCGGTCCCTCTGTCCTAAACCCCTCTGAGGTACCAGGTTCCCTCTGATCCCACCTGGGCAGGGCAGGAGCTGCTCCTGGAGCCAGCAGAGCTGAGCATTCTCAGCCCCGTGCTGTGGGCCCCGCTGCACTGACCCCATTCTGGGCGATGCAGCCTGTCAATACTGTTGGTTTATTAATTAGTCTGGAGCAAGAGAGGCACTTCCCTCACAAATGGGAGTCCTGGCCAGGAAGAGCTGGGAGCAATCCTTTTGCCTACGAGTTGCCTAATGCAGCTACTGAAACCCTGCCAAAGGTTTGCTTTCAGAGCATTCCTGTGGGCAATATTTTTACAATATCTTACATCCCAAATGAGCTTTCTATGTTTCCTAGAAGCCTGATTTTTTGGAAGGAGCAAACACCCCCAAATTTTTCACGTTTCCCGCTCCCTGCAGGTATTTTCCATTTGCTACCTGATCCCTGATGGACGGAACCAGCCTGAGGAGAGCTGGTTTTGGAAGGGAGAGTGTGGCAGCACGAGGCAGGTTGTCCATCTACTGCTGTCGTATCCTGGCATTCCTGACCCAGGGAAGCTGGCACGCCGACCTGCCGCAGGCACTGCGCCATCCCGGCAGATGGGCACGAGCCTGGCCAGCGAGGAGCCCGTGTAGGAGCATTTAGTCTGGAAGCAAAGGGCACAATTCCTGGACAGACATTTTAAGCCCAGGCTGTTATTTAGGGAATATGCCCGTGATGTACAAGGGGGTTTTTTTAAAGGGGAGCAGGGGGTGCTTTTCAAAGGAGTAAAACAAAATTATTATAAAATATTATTATAGAAGAAGTTGGGAAAATTCGAAAATTTCTATTTCCTTTCAGCTTCCTGCCAAGGAATCCCACAGGGATTGCTTAGCAGGGATTTTTCTGGATGTCTGTGGAAGCTGTAGGTACCCAGGTACATCTGCCATGACAAAACCTGTTTTGTTTTCAGGCACAGAACCACTTTTGATTTTTTACGCTCTTAATTTTTAATAGATTGCAGAATATTATGCAAATGACTGAGATTGAACTTGGAAGTCTTTATTTTTAAACTGCAAGTATTTATTTTAAACTGCAACTATTTATTTTAAGCTGCAACTCTTTATTTTAAACTCTAAGCCTTAATATTAGACTGTAACTCTTCATTTTGACTGCACTGTCCTGAGATGCATGGTTTTGGGTGCAGAAGTAATCCATTCAGATAAAAGGATATATGCAAAAATAAATCCATATATCCTGGATGTCCACTCTCCTCTCTGTGTTGGGAATTGATTCCCATTCAGGAAATTTGATTCAATATATCGAGAAGCCCTGAGAAGCTGGTGGGGTGGAGGGGGCGTTAATCTGGATTCCAGACTGGAATATGCCCATATCCAGATTGATTCCAGCTGACTCCAGCAAGTGGATGAGGAATGCAGTCACCTCTGGCGCTGCAATACACAGAATTTAACACCTCTGCCCTTCAAATGGCCCATCAGAGGTTCCCAGGACGGCCAGTTCCCAGAGTTTGGTGTCTCTCCCATCAGGCAAGATGGATCCAGGCCCTTTTCCTTCTGTGCCCTGGACCAGGACCAACTAAAATTACACGAGTGTTGGCAGATGTATGTCTAATCTGTTCTTCAAAATTGCCAGTGAGTTTCACAATCTCCCCTGGTAATTTGCTCCAGTGCCTAATTATCCTTTCACATAGAAAAACTCCCTTCCTGCAAGCTAAAACCTGTTACTTCTAGTCCAGCACTCTTTGGACATGGAAAAATGTGCTTGTCACCTTGTTTAAAATAAAGGTTTACACATATTTGCTTTCATATGCATGGCCATAAATATATTTAAAACTGAAATAGCATTGAGGGTCTCCTTCCTCTTTCTAGACTAAGCAAACTCATCACAGCTTTTCTCAAATATTTGTAATTTCCCATTATTTTCCTCTTCACTTTCCCCCCATTTTTCTTCATCTTATTTTTAAAGGCTAATGCCAGGAAACAGCCACTTTATTTTTGTTAAGTCTCTAATGATGCTCTGCAGAGATCTCAGAAAGTCCTTTGCCTTTTTCTAGCATCACTTCCACCATTGTATTTGTGTGGGTTGGATTTTTCTTCCTATACATAGTGCCTCACACTCTTTATTAAATGTCATCATTGGGATGCTGCTCCAAAATAATTTGGAATTTTAATACTTGTGATCTTTCCCACTTTGGTGTCATCCAAAGTCTGCTCTCTCTTCTGTCATCCAAGTTGTTAATGAAATATTGAATAGCACTGGATCCAGGACAGATCCAGCTGGGACCCTGTGTGGAATGTTCTCCAGCACTGACAAAGAAAGGAATTTCTGAGCTTCATTTAGAGCCCTGGGTGATCTAATCCATTGGATTAGACAGCAGTTACAAGAAACAATGAAAAACCCAAATAATATCCACAAACTGCTTTATATAAATTCTCATTTTTGGAGTAATACATAGAATACTTTTCCGTTTCACATCTTGAAGTCCTCTGAACATATCTGTGCTATATTTTATATCCTTGGTTTTCTTTTTGAAGGAACAGAATCCCAACTGCCTTCTATAAATAGTCCAGTGAAGTTTTGAAGTTCAACTCAGAATTAGGGAAATAGAGAAACAGAATAGTTAAATACAATTTTTCAGGTGGTGTTTGGCAGATTTATAATTATTTTTTCCAGTAACAGCCTAAAAGGCATCAACACATCTTTACTGTGACAGCTTTGCTTTTGCAATGGAAAGAAGGTAAAATTAACTCACACACACAAAAAAAGGCAAGAAATCAACTTTTTGTATAAAACTCCACTGTTTTCTAGGCTAAGATAGGGATTTTTAATGATGAATTCTTCTAAACTCACAAATTTCTACTTTTCCTAATGCTGGGTACATTGCTTAGGAGAAGCTGCTTGGATTTGGTAGAAACATCCTTATCCCAACTCTGGAAATTATCTGTGAAGAAACAGGAGCCCCCTGGCCCAGGCCAACCTGAACAAATGTGCATTAAATCAGAAAAATGACAAGGTATCATTAGGCTTTGAGAAACACTTTAAAGGCTGTGGAGGTTAAAGAATAATTTCAGTCTTGATGGCTTTTTTATATATTTCATTTCCCTCTCCCTTCAATCCATGCAAGGCACACTCTGGAATGATTTATCAGCCCAGTTCAGACTTCAGCCATGTTTAACAGGTTTAATAGATCCAAAGTGTTCAATCATTCCTGGTTACCTGTTCTCCTGCCTGCCACAGGTCACAGAACCCCACCTGGCTGTTTCTGCACCTTGGTCCTTCTCATCTCAGCCTTGTTCTAGCCATCAGCACGTAGGCACATGGAATGGGGTCTGATTGAATCACTGAATCCCAGAATCCCAGAATTATTTAGGTTGGAAAAGCCCTCCCAGCCCATTGAGTTCAACCTGTGACCATTGCCCAACTTGTCCCCAGCCCAGGGCACTGAGTGCCACGTCCAGGAATTCCTTGGACACCTCCATACTTCCTGGGTTGGCCCTTTCAGTGCTTAAATGATCAAAGAGAAAGACTTGGTTAAATATTTTTGCAATGAGATAGGGTGGATTTATTCTCAAGCAACACCTTTTCCCTTCAATTTTAAGAAATGACTGATTTTTAGAATTTGGAATATAAAAAACCTGGGAAGCTCTGCAGCAAGTGAATAGTGGACAGTCCAACAAAGGGGGGATTATTTAGTGTGACTGATTAGATAAAATTTGGATCAGAACCTTGTAGGACCCTGGGACATCAGAGTCCATGAGGAAAACTGCCTCAGGGGCATCCCTACATGACTGCACCCTGCCAGGGCAGGAGGGGTTGTGACCTGCTCTGCGTTCTCTGCAGTCCAAATAACTTCATGCCTTGACATTTTACCACATTTTCCCTTTTGCTATAGGAAAACTGAATTTATGGGACTTTATTTGTCTTTCCATTTAATTTGAAATGAATCAACTCAGTCTGAGGTTATTTTCTGTAAGTGGCTCCATGAAGTTTTTAATCTGTATTTGTGTCACTTTCTGTTGTGTCACTGTGTACTTAGTAAGGACCTCTTTCCATGAGGACATTTTTAGCAGGAGTATTTCCTTTTGAGCCAGGAATGTAAAGGTTCTCACAAAAATTGCTCCCAGTAATGACTCTCTATCAGATTAAACTGTTGAATCCTCACCTAAATCTGACCCCAGTGCTTGCAGCAAGGCCCTTACTGACTCCAGTATTTAGAGAATTGTAAAATCATAGAATTACAGAATGGTTTGGGTTGGAAGGGACCTTAAAGCTCATCTAGTCCCACTCCCTGCCATGGCAGGGACACCTTCCACCATCCCAGGCTGCTCCAAGCCCCAGTGTCCAACCTGGCTTTGGACAGAGATGAAGAACCCACAGCCTCCCTGGGCAACAATAAATTCCTTCTTCCTTAATTCTGGTTTGAACAAGGTCCACCAGAAAATTTTTTACCCTCAATTGCTTTTCCATCTCCTTATCCATGTTCTCCTTCCTCACTTTCTTCTCCCTGTTTATTGACATTCCACGTGCTCAGTCTCCTCTAATCTCCTCTATGCTACTGTAAACCTCTTCAGAGCTGCAGCCTGTGTCCCAGAAGACAAGTCCTTTTTGGGACTTTCATGGAGCTTATTCATGAAGAAAAGGTCTTTTCATATTGTCCCACTCCACAGTGTGCCTGTATTTGACTTGCAGATTAAACTGGGATAGGAGAAATAAAACAGATTATTAAAAAAATAACATATTCAGCTTCTCCTGGCAGATCAGTTGTTCAAGTTCCATATGTGCAAAAGCAATTCTCTGTTCTATTTTTTTATTAAATTGCAGGAGTAGGATCCTAAAGCTGTCAATATTGACTCAGGAACCGTAGTTGAAATTCAAAATTTTACAAATTACCTTTTATTTTGGTGATCCAAGCTCATTTATTTACCTTCCCTGCAAGAAAATACTCATCGAGGTAAGTAGCCAAGAACAGGAGGGTACAAATGGAGAACTGGAACCAGAGTTTGGCTGAGGTTGTATTGACTTTGGCAAAAACAAGAGATGAAAAATTATACCTCGGATAAAAATAAATTATAATCTGCAAGCGTTTGAATTAGAGGAGTTCTCCATGTAAACTTAATAAATGAATGTTAATTCAGTTACCAATTTGTAGCTATGAAACATAACGGGTGATGTTATTTCTTGGAACTTGTTTTGGAAAAGATTGCATAACCCATGAAGCAATTCTTCACAAAGTGCATAAAAGTGTCATTTTATGTATTATTTATGCACCCAAGGTTAGTTATGGCCTTTTTAATAGTACTTAATGCTGCTGTATGACATCATTCTTTAATTTACCAATACAAAAAATAAAAATACCAATCCGAGCCATTTTGAAGATTTAAATAAATGGACATCAGTTTGGATTTTTTCAGTTTAAGTTGTGCTAGTCAATAATTATCACTGGTGTGGAAAGGATTTTTACAAGGACCAATTGTCATACAAAGTCTAAGTATTTATTATTTAGTTAGTTAGCTTAATTACAATTTACTCACTGTGTATGTGTTAACTAATACACTGTTAATGTGCCTTGAGCAATTAATTTTGCCAGCAGCGTAGAACTGGCTCTCTGCGCTTGCCCCTTTATTAGTGGCAATTATTAAATCCAATTTTCCTTGTCCTTACTCCATTTCCTCTGTTGCCTACAGGGCATCCCGACGGAGGGTTGGGGCTCTCTGCTCCTGTTCTCAGTCTCTGCATCCCTCCCCACGCCCTGGGGAGGAGCAGGGTCGATGGGGTCAGGGTAGCCACAGGAAACCACAGGGACATCTTCCCTTGCTGCATGGAGGAGGGATTGAGTCCATGTCCAACACCCAGTCACAAAAAGTCCTGATTTGGAAGGAATTGAACTTTTTTTTTTTAACAGGACATTGGATCCATGTTGGATACCTCCAAAATATGGAAGGATGTAACTTCCTGTAGATGCTCAGATTTCTTGAGGTCATTGTGGTGGATACAGTGCAGATTTATAGGATGGTTAAATTGGAAGGGACCTCCAGGATTATCCAGTTCCAGCCACCTTCCACTGGTGTCCACCTTCCACAGGCTGGTCCAAGCCCCATCCAACCTGGCCTTGGACACTGGGAGGGTGAACAGAGGGAGTTACTCAGTTTGAGATCCTGGCTATAAACCTTGTGCCTGTTGTAATTCCATTAATCTCGTAATTAAAATATCTGCCAAAAAGTGCCTTTTGCTGTGCACTCCCCTTGGATGGCCAATGAGCAAAAGGATTTTTATTAATGTCCTCTTCTCGCTGAACAACCTTCTCACTGGATGTCATTTTTTGAGGGCAGCAATGCTGTCCTGTGGTTTGCAGATCACATTCCCTAATTTGTTGTGCTGGCTCGTGCTCTCAGGCCCGAAATGCAGTTTGCAATATTCCTCCCAGGGAGCTGGCCCAGCACTGCAATTACCTCCTGCCTGCTCTGCCAGCTGCAGGATCTCCACTTGGCACGGCCAGCGAAACCTGGGCTCCAGCTACATGCATGGAAACTGCCCATTTTTCAGGGGCTCTTCTCAGCCTCTCTCACTTTTTCTAATTTTTTCTTTCCAAATATTCCAAGCATTGCCCCATCCCAGAGCATTATTTTGGTTTACTGAAAAGATATAAAATGAACCCATTTAACTTCTGACCTTGATGCATTGCTGATCTTGATCTGTGACTTTATCTATCAGAAAAAAATTCTGTGGTTTCTCAGAGGAGATGATAATTATTTTGCAACAAATATTTTAAGTGATTTGAAACTAAAGTGATTGGAAACTAAAGAGTAAATGTCCAATGGGACAAACACAACAAAGTTTAAAGAATATCACAGGTTCAAATATCAGAAATTCTTAAATTATGAGTTGAAATGTGAAATGTAGGTTCTGTGAGCAGGCAAAGCACCGCCTGATCAATATAATTGAGGTATGTGAGTGGTTGGAAGCCTTTCCCAGGACTTTCTGTTTCTCCTTCTAAGGGAACTCCTGTCTCAAAAGGAGACCTTGAAACAGGGAGAAGTGAAACAAGCAGGAGTTTTGGATTTAACCAGATAGGAAGATTCTCCTTTCATTTTCCAAGGCATCTCTGTCCCCCCTGTGAGCAAAACTTTTGTGTCCATGGTCCAAAAATCCATCGCTGTGAGCAGATTGAACAGAGCTGGGGGTTTGGACTTGGGAGATTGGTGACCTTGGAGTAATGAAAGGCCACCTTGTTCCATCTCCTGTTTAAATCCAGCCTCCTTGCTACAACTGTTTTGCATGTGAAAATCATCCAAGCAGGAGCTCTTGGGGCAGCAGAAATGTAAAAGTACAGAACTCCTCATGAAAACCCCTGAAGGAACAGGAAGGTCCATGTCGCACTTTGCACACAAATTGTTTTGGATGACACCCAAGAGTAAACAATGTTGTCGTGTTGATATTGTTCTTTCCACAGATTAAATTTCTCAGCCAAAATAAAGGGAACTTCCAAAAGATTTTTCTGATTTGGAACACATAATTTTCCATGTGTGTACTTCATATTACTCAAATCTGCATTATTAAGACAAGATTTGACATAAATTACAGCCAAGGGTATCCAAAATATTACAATTTCTGGTTATGAGATCAAGTTTTAAAATTGCCACACTTCTACAGTTTGATCACGAGTAAATTTAATATTGCTGGTGACAAAGAAACTCCAGAACACTTCTGGAAATAAAGTGAAAATTGTGCTTTCTGTTGTTTTTCCTGGAGATGCTGCACTCAGATGGGGAAAGGTACAGCACTAACAACATATTTGCAATTACCTGCAAGACTTAACCAAGGAAGTAGTCAGTTTATAGTTACCTTCAATATGTAAACTACAAATTATTAGTGCATGAAAATGGCATCGAAGTTCTGTTGCTGGGGTCTAGTAATTTTGGATATTTTCCATGCTATTACTGCCTGCTCCATATACCTTTACTGGTTCTTTTTGAAATTAAGTTAATGGCACTCTACAGAAATGGACTGCCTACTGAGAGTGAAAGCTTGCTTGCAAGGATGGACTAACTTCCTACTGGGAAGCACTGATTTGGCACAAACAAAGAAATGCTTTAGCATTAATTTACCCTGGTATCAAAATATTTAGAATAAATTATTTAAAATATTTAAGGACTGAATGGTCAATATTTGCTTTTAATAAATAGGACCTGCGTACAAATATTTGATGCTGAAATTTCTTCTGGTATCTCCAGCTATATTATGGAGATAATGCATTCTCCACTTGCCAGGAGTGGTTTTTTTTCCCCTCCAGGCAATCAGGGACACATTCTTGAATTGGGGCTTACACTTGTGTGCACCCACATTTGCTCACCTATTCTCCTGTGGATTGAGCTCTGCTCACATTAGCACAGGTAATATCGCTGCAGGATTTCCTTGGCTTCCACCTGAAAAAGGTGAGGGGAGGCTGATTGCAGATGGTTCCTTATCACTGCCTTCCCAGGTGAAAGTGTTTTTAAAAAAATAACTATTTGACTTGTTAAATTGCCCAGTTCTTTGAGCATTCTCTCTCTGACATGAGGCTGCAAAAGCCAATCCTCTCCTGTATGTGTTTTTCCTTTCCTTATCCATCTGTTCTGTCCCAAATCCCACTAGTGGGTCACTTCCTTCCATGTGGTAGTACAGGGTGTGAGTTTTCTGCTCACCTGTGAGTCCCATCTCCCTCTCATTCCTCAGCACAGGAATCAGGATGGCAGCAAAGCCATGGCCTGGCTCCTGGGCAGCTGGGAGAGCGAGTGAAAGTCTCTGCTCCTCCAATACACTCATCCCAATATTACCCAGAACACTCCAACATTATAGTTCTATTTTCATGTCTAGAAATAGGAAATTTTAGAGAGTGAGCATCTCACTGTGAGCAACTTCTAAAATCTATTTTGCATTTTTTTGAGTATTTTTTAAAATTCCCTTCCCTTCCCTTCCCTTCCCTTCCCTTCCCTTCCCTTCCCTTCCCTTCCCTTCCCTTCCCTTCCCTTCCCTTCCCTTCCCTTCCCTTCCCTTCCCTTCCCTTCCCTTCCCTTCCCTTCCCTTCCCTTCCCTTCCCTTCCCTTCCCTTCCCTTCCCTTCCCTTCCCTTCCCTTCCCCCTTTTGATATTCCTCTATCCAGGTTAAATTATTCCCATTATCCATTAAAATCAGCAATTTCTGTCCCCTGCTCCTGGCAGCTCGTGCAGGGGGGCACAGACTGGAGCAGGCACTGGGTGTTTTTTCTTTTCCCTTCCCAAGTTAAGCCCATTAGGCATGGATTGAATTTCCAGCCCATTCCCTGGAACATCACAAGGCCCAGGAAGGCAGAGCTGTTGGCAGTAAATCGCAACACAAAACACAAACTCGTTTGTCGCTGCTGCTGTAACTCCTTGGTGCTTTGAATGCTGATTTCCACCCATCAAGTACATTTTAATTAAGCAGCAGTACCTTTTACTCCCACTGATGTCCTAAACTTTTGTAAATCAGGGATTTACTTCATTTCAAAATCATTTCAAGTGACAAAAACCTTTTTCCTGTCACTGCAATGCGAGGATAAGAAGAAATACAATTTTTTCTCTCAGAAATAGTTCTTTATCTTATAAAATAATTATTTTTCTCAGAAAATTGCTGTTGTTGAAGGTCTTGGCCATAAAGGAAAATGTTGCCAGAGCTCCTCCTCATCTCCTAAGCTCCTATAGGCTGCCTGCATTTAATGTTATTAATATTCCTTTAATTCATTTAAATAGTTTGGGGTTTGTAATAATGATGAGTTTAATGCAGCCTTGACCAGTGCTGGAAATTCAAAAGGGCCTCATGGTCAGAGCATCCTGGGCCAATGGAGTGTTGCTGGATGAGGACTAAGCCCAATTTAGCCATTAATGAGCCAGAGTGGGAAGCAATTTCCAAGAGCCCATAAATCAGTCATTTGGTTTCCTCTCATATGAGCTTCCTCCAGAGCTGTTCCATGCCAAATTTCAGCCTTTAAGCCTCAACAACATTAATAAAAAAGGCATTTTTGTGTCTCCCCCTTTATTGAACTGAACAATTACACTCTTTTTCACCTTCCCTCTTTCTGCACAAGCAGTTGAAGACTTTTTTTTATTGCATTTTCCTCCCTTAATTTCTCCTAAGAATCCATTTCCAGGCTAAGGGCTGAGTGTCATCTGAGCAGAGCCAGGTACAGCAGGCTGGCAAGCAGTCCAAAATGAGGAGTGACACTTGGAGTCTTTAATTAGGAAGGCCCCCTCCCTGGCTTTTATAATTATTAATAAATCCTGATCGTTTGCCCAACAGCCAGTGGGTAGGAATGGGTCACTGAACCTTGAATTTGAGATGGCAAAGAACCAAAGGGAACCAAAGCTGCTGCCTGTCAGTGCTGGGAGGTTGTGCTGGTTGGTGGAGAAATTGGACTTTTTTTGGCTTTTACCTTAATCAAAGCAGTTTGGTGACTCTCAGCCTGGTTTAACCAAGGAAATGTGAAAGGAAATGTGCTCCCAGCTCCTCTGCTTGGGATTTTCCTTTGGCCTGTGCCATGGGGAGATTGTCTGTGACAGTAAGACACTCTGAGGAATACATGGAAAATATGGCTGACCTGAAAAAATGAACATGTTACCATAAAAAATTGTAAAAAGGGGGAAAAAAGAGGGAAGGGAAGGGAAGGGAAGGGAAGGGAAGGGAAGGGAAGGGAAGGGAAGGGAAGGGAAGGGAAGGGAAGGGAAGGGAAGGGAAGGGAAGGGAAGGGAAGGGAAGGGAAGGGAAGGGAAGGGAAGGGAAGGGAAGGGAAGGGAAGGGAAGGGAAGGGAAGGGAAGGGAAGGGAAGGGAAGGGAAGGGAAGGTTAAAAGAAAGGGAGGAAAAAATATTTAAAAGGACTGGAAACCAGCAAGCACTGTAATTCCCTAAAAATTGCTCTAAACAACTCTCAAAATCCCACATGAAGGTGAGCACAGCACCAGGTAGGTTGGAGACAGCTTCAGTCTTGCCGTGGACAGGCAGGAGCTGTGTGGGGCCCAGAGCTGGCACTGCTGGACAACTGGAACACCACAAACCCCTCCTGCTTTATCACCTCTGCCATGGATTAAGGCTCGAGGCACTCCAGCCCTGGCACCCCACAAACGCATTCGGTGAGTGGGGGGATTTTGCTCATATTGTGCTTCTCATTAGTAAGTCTGAATACAAATAGGTTTTACCCTAAATAACTCTTGCGCTGTCCATGTTGCCTCCCCAACCCGTTACATTAGGAAAAGTTAATTTTATATGACTAAATATAATCAGAAACACAACATGAGGCCTGTCAAGTTGACATGGTATGATGGGTACCTTAACACTTCCCAGCAGGTGACGTTGTTTGCACACTGCTTAAACTTGTTCATCAACCACTTCTTGCATGATAACCAGAATATTAACAATACAGGGAAGGTGGCACCGGGCTCCTGACACGTACAAATGCATTTCATCAAGGGGGAATACTTCCAAAGGAAGGGCTGCAGCTCATTTTGGAGTTTCTTCCTCTTCTTTTTCCCCTCTTTATCTTCTGTGCTATGCCAAGATCAAGCCCCTATTGCTGCTTGTGTAGCAAACCCTTAACGTCCAACAAAAGAGGTTAGAGATAAAACCCAGGTTCAAATGAGTGTAACCACCAGTGGTGATAAAAGAGCAGAAAAAGGAGTTGAAAACTCAAGTTGCACAGGTGTAAGAGCTGTGCTTAGGCAGATAATTTGTTAACAAAGCAATTGTTTCCAGCCAATCTCAGCAGCCCTGCCTTGTCCTCTCAGCACTGGAGGTGAGGTACCACCAGTGGCATAGCACAAGGTCTTTTAGTAAAAATAATGAAGTTAAAATTCAGGTAGGAAGCTTTCCTTCACTGCATTAAAAATTACCTTTTAAACATCATGAATAGATATTTTTCTGTCATTTAGCCCATTTTTTCTTTTTTTTTTTTTTTTTTTTTTTGGCCATGGTTGATCCTGTAAAATCTGGGATTTGCTTTATTTTTAGTCTATTACTGCGGTTTTGGTGCAACTTAGTCAGAAGCTGGACTTGATGATCTTGGAGGTCTTAATGATTCTGTGATTCTGAAATCATGTTTGTGAATTATGGGGATTTCAGCTATTTCGTAAATTCATATGAGTGACCCAGCACTTCCTGAACTATTTAAATCTACTTTCCTATGCAGATGTTTCAGTCCTAATCAATATTTATTTCACAAACCTAAATGGTTATGGTTTGATTGCTTTTCTCAACCCAAAATTTCCAAACCTGCTGCTTTGGGGGATTTGTATTCTGCAGGAAGTAGAGGGACTTTCCCTGAGGGTGGGGAACCCATCCAGGGCCAATCCTGAGCTGTTTTTCTTCAACCTGAGCTCCAACTTCCCCCTTGCACCATCGCTCTGCCCTTGCAAGGAAGACAAGATCATTTCCTGCACAAAATCCTCGGGATTCTCTCTCTGTCAGAGCTTCCATGGGGCAGAGGAGTGGTCTGGCATGAGCAACTGAACCTGGATCCAGTTCAAAGAGTCCCAGGGGGAACCTGGATGTAAAACTCCACATTTCTGCATTCCCACCCTTCACCAAGCCTGGCTTTTTCCCATTACAACCCAGCACCTCTCTGCTTTAAACTAAAGCCATGCCATGTATTTTAATTGAGGCTCTGGTCTCCAGCTCCCAATACTTATAATCAGATTCCAGTTTTCCAGCTAAAGCTGTTTATTGATGTCCCACTTTTTTCACCACCATACCATGTCAATAAATTGGAGAACAGTTCCGTAGGTTAGATTTCCCCAAGCTTTCTGGGGAAATCCTCTGACAATTTGCTGTATAAAGTCAGTTAATTGCTTTATATAGCAGAGCAATAGCAAGTATTTAGACGTATCATATGACAGACATTCCAAAAATATGGGAAAGACATATTTGTCAATAAAATGAAGGCTGGAAAAGCAAATTATTTTATTATGTGGAAGTTCTGGGTTTTAAGCTGAGTTCTCTTGATTGTCCCAATAACTGACATGCCTTAACCAGCTGTCTGAAAGAAACACTTGCTGCTTATTTTTCTGAACCTTCTCAGGACCTCCCCATAACCAACCAGAAAGGAAATCTCCAGGTGCCAAAGAAAATTTAATACAAAAAAAAGAAAAGTTCAAATTATATTTTCTTTTAAGTCGGATAGGGCCATAATAGAAAAAGATCATCAAAAACAATGAAAAGAAATAATTGTTAATTTCTACAGTACCTTGAAACAGAAGCCCCTGAGAATAAATAGAATAAGAACACTATTAAAATTTCCTCTTTTATTATATCTTCTCTGCCAGAGTAATTGTTGCTGTGTCCAATATATGCAGAGGACAATTTACTAGCTGTTTTCTATTAGTTTTTAGCATTAACATATACAGAAATAAAATGAATAGCTAGCTTTTCTTTGGTTAATTAAATGACTGACAAGTCACAGATGTTGCTGCACCGACTCTTCCATATGATTAAAAAAAAATCCACCCTGGCAAACAAAAGAACAGCAGCCCAGCAGTGTAAATGGTCTCTTTATTAAGTGAATATTGATGCTACATTATGATTTTTTTATGAATGTGAATAAGGTAGAAGACTTGTTCCTTCTCCAAGTTTTATATTAAGATTTGAAAAGAAAACCTGTTTCCTACATAATTCCCACAAAGGAGTTCAGGAGATGGTTTACTGGAGAAGTGACCTAATTTACAGGAGGTTCTGCTTCCGCAACATCTCTCACCAAAGTGCATTTTTATTAGCAAGATACATATCTTTAATATTTTTTTCTTCGGCATAATTTTAATGGAATCTTGGTAGCTAAAAGCTGGTATTGAAAATAAATATTCCATTTCTATTCAGGACTCTGTTTCACTAAAAAACTTGAAGAGATTTTATAGAAATATTCATAGGATAAGTATATTAAACTGCAGCTCCCTCCCTTCCTACCTCGTCCCTGCTTTATCTTTATTAATCGTAGAACTCCTCTCGGATTTGAACAGAGTTTCTCTCATCTGTGGTGCTGTTCCATGTTCCAAAGACCAGGAGCCATTAATTTAATACCCAAATAATTAAATTAAAAATGGGGAGTTCTCATTAGCAGTCCTGGATATTCTGTACTGTCCAGTGCCTCCAACATGCTCTTCTGGGTCAGCACTTTTGGCTTTAACAGGTATTAATTTCGGATTTATTTTGCATAGCTTGATGGTTTGGATAATTTTTTTTTTTTTTGCTTAGTTTTCCTTCATCTAAATAAGTATGAGGAGAGTTGGGAGCAGAGTATTTTTGAACTTTAACACTAGGAATTATATTTATTACTTAAAAAACCATTTAGGGGGAGCAGATATGATATAAAAATATTTCAAAAAAAGTAAGTAAAACGTATATAAATTTATACCGTGGTTAAGTGTTGAGTAAGTTGTGATAGCCCAGTGACAGCGCTGGGGAGCCACAGCATCCTTGTGGAATTCCCACCTTGTGGAGTTCCCACCTCCCCATGGATGAGTGATGATGCCACAGCTCCTACGAGGGGCCAAAACCCAGGAGTCACAGAGAAGGGTCACCAGCCCTGCGTGCAACTTTGGGACAGGAAGTGAAGTAGAATAATTTAGCTAATTAAGCCAGGAAAGAATTTAAAAGGACAGAACGTAATTACTGATGATGGATTTAAGCCAGAACATTGAGACTGGAAACAATATGCTTGTGTAAAGTGCCATATTTAATTAACAGGGGCAGCTTAGGTATAATATTTACATATTTGTAAAACACTCCAGGAGCACAGAGCCTCTTTTCCAACAAGTGAGACCTCTGGTGCGATATTGAATTACAAGAAAAATTGAATTTACAAGAAAATCTCCCCACTTACCAAGTTAAGCATTTTGCAGAGCTTGGACGTCACTTGAGATTCTGAATTTTGCTACTGAGCAGGCCTTGCTCTCATAACCTGAGGAGATGGAGCCTGGGCACTCTGCAAGCTTAACTCTCAGGCAGCTTCTCTAATAAAAGGAGAAAATGGATACAAATAATACTTACCACTTTTTGCAGCTCTTCTCCAGCCTTTAATAGCATCAAGAAAGTCTTTGTGTCTCCTCTTCCAGGCCACAGCTCCCCCCAGCTACAGCCAGAAGGGCTGAGCCTGAAGTGACAGGAATTTCACCCTGCAATATCAATAATTCAGAGCATCCCTACCTAACCAAATCCATCGGGCCACCAACCACACAACCCCCAAAAATTCGTGTGAAGGTTTGGCCTGGTGGGTTTGGCGAGCTCTGCTCAATGCCAGGCTCCAGAGGCCTCCAAGATTTGGGGTTTCTTTTGCTTGAGGAGATTCCCGCGAAAATTCCCGTGTCCTGCTCCGCGTGGGATGGCGAAGGAAATCCTTCACCCCCTCCTGCCCGAGTGCATTAATTAGCAGGGTGATGAATGGTGTTCACCCTATGTAAATAAATGTGTGCCGGGGCTGGAGCCCAAGGAAAGTGCAGCTATGTTTTAGTGGACGGCGGCGTCATATTTCATGGAGTAAAAGTTGTGAGGGAAGAGGAGTGATATTTATGGAGTGCAAAGCACTGTGGGATTTTGTGGGAAACCACATATATTCAGCTTGTCAGAAAACATCTTAATATTTACTCTTACAATCCCTAGGCTACTGCTTTCTAAACCTAAAGCTTTCATTAGCCCATTTAGCAGATATAAAACATTTGGGAGCCTGGTGAAAGAGTTACTTTCGGGAGTGGCATTTTTCACAGCAAAACGATGATACCTTTGCATAACCTCATTATGCAGCAGTGCCAGCTCCTGCAAGCGAGCTGCTTTATCCCATCCAATTAATTCCTAGTTCCACGTTTCTCTTCCCAGCCTTTGGTCACCCCAGACCAGCCCCTCAATTCTGTTATCTTCCACACAGAAGGATCCCATTTTTGGGGTTGTGCGTCCCCATTGAAACCACCAGCGTGGAGAGCGTTGGCAAATGGTCATTCCAATGGGATGGCTCCTTGCATTTCATGGAATTACCAGTGGGTAAGGTGGTGGTGGTGCCCACATTCCTCCCTTCCCCATTTGCTGCCCCACAGATGTTTTTCCCAGCTGCTCTTGATGCCCTCAGCAGCTTCCTCTCTTTATGGCTCATGAACCACAGGAATAAAAAAAAAAACAACAACCTTTTTATTCCTTCCTGTCAGTTCAGGGCTGCGACAATTTTATGATGAGAAGTTTTATAAATTGAAAATAAAGAAGTATTCCTTAAAACCCAAATAAGGATGATATTTGTTTTGGTCAAAATAAATATTTTTCACTCCCGTTGCATGCACAATATGTTCCATTAAGAAAGGTTAATTCTATATTAAATATAATCGAAAACACAACATGGGGCCTGTCATGCTGACATGGTGCAATAGGTACTTTAATACTGCTCAGCAGGAACCCTTGTTATATTTTTTATATGTTAGTAGATGTCTACTTAGAATTGATCAAACCTTTCCTTCTGAAACATATATGCCAACACCTCCACAACACACTATAAACCAGACTCTCAGAAAACAATAATGATGCTTATCAGTCACTCGCCTTGAGTTTGCTTGTGAAAAACCTCTAGCTAGTGTGCTATTGGAGCTCTTAAAACATAGATCTTTTTGCTGCACTGATAATTCACTCACAGCTTGAGATTGATGACTATGTGAAGTCCATAAAAGATGTTACCACTATATTTTCTTCTTATGATTTATTTTATCATGTTGTCAAGGTTTGCAGAAAACAAGAAACAAATCAATGAATGTCATGCTTAAATATTAAAGAAGGCTGTAATACACAATTTTATTCAGATGCCTTATTCAATCTTGCAGCTCTGAAAAGGGTAGCAGCAGCAAAGCTTTTATTTGAATTACTTTTGGAAAAATTAATTTAGTGTGAATGTTGAATTGTGAATGGCAAAAAGGGTTGCTAACCTTATTTGTTTAAAGAGGAATGGGGAGTAACTTGGCTTTTTTTGACCAAAGGTTTTGAGAACCTGGGGAAATTCCCCAGCTTTTCAACTCCAGAAACTTTGGATTGGAATTTCTTAATGAGATCATGCTTTCTAAATTAATGAAATGCTGCCTGTGTGAAGGGGGGACGTGGTGGAGGTTTTGAGCTGGATCTTGGTATCAGCAATCCCTGAGTGCTGCAGAGCTGTTTGGAAAAAAGGCTTTTTCTCCTTCATTCCTACAAAACCGAGATCCCAGCACACACCTCGGGCCAGGGGAGGTGGGAGACAGAGGGGGAAGGAGGCTGTGGCCCCACGCTGCTCCTGAGCTGCCTCTCCCTTCCTGATGCCCTTCCTGGGCTTCATTATGGCTTGGATATAAAGCAGCAATTAAGCCCAACTTGATTTTTTTCTTTTTGTTTGTTGATTTGCTTTTTTTGTTATTGTTGGGTATTTTTTTCTTTGTTTGTTTCTTTGTGACTTTATTTGGTTTGTTTTTTTATATTTGTTTTTTATGTCACCATTCTTAGGAATAGAAGAAATTCCATCAGAATTTTTTCCTTTAATCTCTTTTGAATATAGTGAGTTTAAAACAATGAAAACACCTAAGCAATCTGTTCACTTCAAAACCATGAAAACCTCCCTTTTTTGAGGTTCCTACTCTATTTCCCACCTATAGGAAGAGCTTTGGTGACCATTTTATTCTCTCTAAGGCTGACTTGTCCTACAGGAGCAGACAGGACAGATCTGAATGGGCAGCACTTTCTGCCTTAAGGGAGCAAAGTTGCCTTTTTATGTCCTCCTTGCACCATTTTATTGCATTCTGGTTCTGTAACTGTACCAAAGGTGGGAGATAAAAAGGAGAGAAGGAGAGCAGAGATGCTTTTTAGTCCCACATCTCCAGGGACCAAGGGAATTGTCCGAGTCTTGGATGTGCAGAGCCCCATCCCTCAGCTTCCAAGTGTGTGATAAGCAAGGAATCCTTGCAAGGATGTTCCCCAGCACCTAAAGTGGCAGGGGCTGTCACTTTAGTCTGTTATGACATTTGAAGTCATAAAATCCATCCTTTAACAAGAATAATTGGGTTTGCTGTTGTTCCTGGCTGCTGAGTTCACACTCCTCCCAGCTTGAGGTGTTTTCCCAGAGAAGCTGTGGCTTCTCCAGCCCTGGAAATGTTCAAGGTCCTTAATTTGACCACTGAAATGGCCTCTGAGTGGCAGGAAAAGCTGTTTGGGGCTGATTTTAGACAAGTAAGGAATGCTGTACACCTCGAAGACACCTTGCCCATGGCAAGCCAGAAATCCTCTTGCAGCATCCCTGCTCATCCTGACCATCAAGGGGGGAATTCAGGTGGCTGGAGCTCGCCAGGGCTGGCTCCTGGTCAGAGTTTCAGAGTGGTCAGTGATGGAATTTCCAGTGCTCTCAGGAGACACAGAGGAAATTTTGATGAATAACAAATTTTTAATATTCCTGGTGGTGGTTTAGGGTGAGTGTTCACCCTCCTCCACTAAAGGGCTCCAAGCAATTCCTGCAGCCCTCACTCATGAGGTATTTCTGAATCTGGACAGCAGTGACAGCACTGAGGGTCCCTGCAATATTTTCATGAATTATTTTCCTGCAGATCAGCCAGATCAGAGGCAGGTGGAGGGCACAAACCCTGCAGGGCAAGGGCAGAACCATGAGCTGCTCGGGCTGTCCCATGCTGACCTCCTGCCCAGCTCGGCTGCTCTTGGAGACAAGCAGGATGAAGCCACTCATGGAACCTTGCATTGCAGCCTGAGGCCATTTTTAATAAAGTTTTATTCATCCATGACGTGTTTTCCACACTTGGAGATAACAGAATCACAGAATCACAGCATGGTTAAGGTTGGAAATTTCCTACAAGGTCCTCGTGTTCCCCAGCACTGCCAAGGCCAGCTCTAACCCTTGGCCCTAAGTGCCACATCCATGCATTTTGGAAGACATTTCTGAAATAAAGATCTAAATATATAGAAATTAAAAGATAAACAATAGTTAACAATAATTATATACTTTATTTATAATAATATTGATCATTAAGAAACATAACAATTAACATAAACATAAATATAACAATATCTATAACTATAACTATATAAAAATATATATAAATATAAACATATATAAAAATATATATTAATAGAAATGTAAATACAATTAATTATAACTATAACTATATGCTGTATATGTATATATATATATATATATATATATATATATATATATAATACCTATATATAAAAATGTACAGCTCAAGATCCCACAGGCTGCCGCCCTCCCCAACAAATCCCTTTCACAAACCCCACGAATTACAACCAAGTTTTGGTTAAACTCTTCCTTTTCCTCTTTTTCAAATATCAGCTCTAGAAAACACTTAAAATATTTTAAGGAACATTTCTCTCTGCTCCTCTCTACCACAATTTAGTGCTCACACCTTGTTTTTTCCTCCAGAGATAGAATTGATATTGAGGGAGCAGATTATGCAAGATCCTTTTTGTCCACCCCAAACAGATCGGGCATTGAGAGAGGTAAATTATTTTTTAGTTAATTAAAGTTGATCCTTTAATTCAGCTTAAGACTCTTAAGTACAAATGAAAGGACATTTTATTTGCAACTTTCAAAGTGCATCTGACTGTATTTATAAAAGAGTATTAAAAATAAAGTGTGTTCAATTTTGAGTATATTACTTAAATTAATTTTAGAACAATTTATGGAGGAAAAATATTGTAACAAAGCATACAATTTTAGCACTTCATTCCCTGCACACTTTGCTGTTTTTATAACACAGGCATGGAGAGAAAACTTAAAGTTGATCTGTTTTGACTCTCCAGCTTTTCCCCCTTTGCCTGCCCAGCAAGGTGCGAAATCCCAGCCAGATTAAACTGGCATAACCAGGAGCAGGATTATCAAAGATACCAAATTCTGTCTCCAAGGGAGGCACCAAGACACCCAGTGCTGAAAACCTTCCTTTCCTCAGGATATCACAGGCTCCCAGCAGGGTTTGGGTTGGAAGGGACCTCAAATCCCAGCCAGTGCCCCCCTGCCATGGCAGGGACCCCTCCCACTGTCCCAGGAGCTCCAGCCTGGCCTTGGGCACTGCCAGGGCCCCCAGTGCTTTGAGGAATCTGTTCCAGTGCCTTGGTCAGAGCATTCATGGAACTGAAAGCAATGGAAAATTATTTTTCCTCTTTTTTCCCCCCATTTATTTGTTTTGGCAATGGATCTAGCTACAATTTACCCACGTGCAGATGGCAAACACAAGCCCCATGGCCTGAAATCCCCTGTCAGACTTTTATTGGAGGTGGGATTGGTGGGATGGCCCCAGCTCTGTGGTAGCCTGAGAGTCCCTCCTTCGAGATTTCAGCTTCTGCTGCTTCCCCCTCTGCCAAGATCTGACTGGAAGTGCTGATTTTTCCCAGGCCTGAGTAGCTGCTTCAGCTTTTTTTTTGTTTTGTTTTCTTTGACACGAGTTTTTAAATTGTGGTGCATCTCAGCTATTCAGACAGGGCTGGATGGGGAAAAAAAAATGTTACTTTGCATTTTTCAAAATATTTTTGAGACAATTTTTTTGTCTTTTATTCACACTGGGAAAGCTGATTTGCACAACAGCAGCCCACAGGCTGTGCTCATAAAAATAAAATCAACCCAAATATATTGTTGTTAGTAGAATTTAATTTTAGGCTATGATTTTGTGGGTCGAGCTGTGTTATCACTGAAGAGAGAGTTGTTTCTATTAACACTTTCCTCCTTAAAACTTCAAATAACGTGAACTATAGATGGCTGTTTATTATTGCCCACACTTTTGGAGACCCCTTGAAGATGCAGTTAACAAAAGAGAGGAAGATCCCTTGAAAAGTTTCCATTTGTGCTGGAAATTGTTACTTGAACTTTTCAGGAGGTCACCTGTATTCCCCAGCCCCTCTGGAAAATCCGGGCAAGTTTCCTCACACTGTTTCTGTAGGAAATGTTGTGGTAAAGATCAAGAAGCACAGTGCTGGAACTTGCTAAAAATGCCTTGGGCTGCAGCTGTTTCATTGCACATACACATTTATTAAAAATTTACCTGGAATATTCCTCCTCATGCCACTTCTCCTTCAAAAAGCTGGAGTGCAGCTTGTGCCTGGCCTCACAGTGCCTTAAAATATACCTGAAAATACAAACTGTGTGTTTGGGGATATAAAAATGCTCCCATTTAATGGAATAGCTGATGGATTGCATCACTGCTTGGATGGGGTTTGGCCTGGGCAGTGCCAGGTGCTAAAGCAGGTGTTCACAAAGTGCTTACAGGGGCAAGGGTTTGAGGTAAAATATTGATTGTGCTGAGGGTAAAGACAAATTATTCGCTTTGACATCATCGGGCCCAGCATTTCCTGCAGCATTTGGGAGGAAATGCTGTGTCCAGACACAGAGGCGTTGGTTGGACCTGTCAGCTTTGATGGGCTGAAAGAGGGAAGCTTCCCTGACTGTTAATCACCCAAATTTTGCTATTAAAACATCACGGAATCATTGAGGGTGGAAAAAGCCACTGAGTCCCAGCTGTGCCCCATCCCCACCTTGTCACACAGAGTGCTGGGAATTCCAGGAATTCCTTGGGACAGCTCCAGGGATGGGGATCCAACCCTCCCTGGGCAGTTCCAGTTCCTGAGCCCCTTTCCATGGGGAAATTCCTACTGGTTCCACCCTGAGCTCCCCTGTCCCAGCCTGAGGCCGTTCCCTCTGCTCCTGTCCCTGTTCCTGGAGCAGAGCCCGACCCCCCGGCTGTCCCCTCCTGGCAGGAGCTGTGAGAGCCACAAGGTCCCCCTGATCCCCCTTTGCTCCAGGCTGAGCCCCCTCAGCTCCATCAGGAGTTCCCAGCCCCTTCCCAAATCCCTCAGGAGTTCCCAGCCCCTTCCCAAATCCCTCAGGAGTTCCCCAGCCCCTTCCCAGCTCCCTCAGGAGTTCCCAGCCCCTTCCCAAATCCCTCAGGAGTTCCCAGCCCCTTCCCAAATCCCTCAGGAGTTCCCAGCCCCTTCCCAAATCCCTCAGGAGTTCCTCAGCCCTTCCCAGCTCCGTTCCCTTCCCTGGCCACGCTCCGGACCCTCCACGTCCTTCTTGTCCTGAGGGATCAGAGCTGCACACAGGACTGGAGGTGTCACAGCCATGCACACAGGAGTCAAATCAAACCAGATCTTTAGGTGGGAGCTGATTTCCCTGGCAGCTCACAAATATCTGGCTGATCTGATCCTGTTTGTCCATAATCACCCATAGAAGATTTTATTTTAGTTCCCATACTGGTGTGTGGGTGCTGATTTGATGGAGTTGCACCAGTGCACTGAAGAATTGGAAAAGGCTCCAGCCCAGTGTGTGTGTGTCTGTGTAGATAGAATTTTTAAAAACACCCTTATTTGCACAATAAATACAAAGTTAATGTTTTGGCTTTCTTCTGGGGAAATCTGTAAGAGAAAAACTAGAGCTGGGGATTAAAGAGAGTGTGCAAGTAATGTGTAAACCATGAAATTCAATTAGTTCCTCTTAGGAAGCCAAATTTTGGTGAATACTGTAGAGAAAAGGTAGGGATAAAATGCCTAAGCCAAAGCTGTACTTAATAAGCTTCAGTAATTAGTTATAAATGGCTCGTTAAACCTGGAAACACATCTCTCCTTGCCTATGTTTATGAATCCTAGCAAAAATAGAGGGTAGGGTTAAATAACAACTTGGAAGAGTTTCCATCCTGCATTTTCTATCACAAACTTTTTGGGGCGTGGGCACATCCAGCCCTGGTGCTTGTGCTGCTTCCCTGGTATCCCAATAAGAGTGGGGGAGATGGTCTGAGAAGGGGTTATGCAAATGTGTGCTTAAAAGGAATATTGGGGAAACAGTGACCAGATTGACTGGTCAGGTCACGTCTGATGAGCTGCACGGGAAATTAGAAGCATTGTTCTGTTATTGATGGCTCCCTTTTTTTAACCCCACATCCTCTCATTTTTTGCTGTATCCAGGAACAATTTGGTATTTGGAGTGTACAGCGACTCTTCAGAATTGGGAAGGTGAAAGGTAAATGGTGCTGCAGTGTGTGATGGATTAATTGGCAAATGTTCCTGTTATTGTTTCTGGCAGCTCTACACCCACCTCACTTCTCTTGTCTCCCTGAAGTCAAAAGTGTGCTGGAGAAAACACCAACATCCCAAAACAGAGCTGCAGCTCCTGCCCCACAATTCATCTTACAATCAAAGCTGCTTTCTGTCAGAACAGGAACTGGAGCAACAAATACACACCAAAGGCAATTCCTCTCCCTGCTGCCTTCCCTCCAGAAATCCCCCTCTAATCCATATTGTGAACAGTAGGCACCTTTGACCTATAAGCCCTTTTTTCCCAAGAAAAGTGTTTTCCTGGCCACATATTCTGAATCTCCTCTTTCTATTCACTCTTTCTAAATATTCATTACTTTTGAAAAATTGGCCCAAACCTGAAACATTTCCAACTGGAGCCTTTTACAGGGGGAATGGGTCAAACTGGAGTTCCTTGATCCATTGTTACTTAATTTCTGGGTCAGGTTCCAGAAAGAACCCTTCTTCCTCTTTTCCTTCAGATGGAAAACACTCAAAAATTGATTTTCTGCTGGGAAACCTGCACAAGACGGTTGGAATTTCAGGAGAAACACAACACTTCCACTTCCCTAGATGGTGGAGCTCCCTCTTTTGGGGCCACATTCTTTAAAACACCTCTTTTTTAATTCCTTACCAACACAACTTTGTGTATTTATTAATTTCTCCTCCTGCTTTGTTTTTAAGCCGAGGACAAACATGTCACTGTGTCACAAGAGGAGCTGGACATGCTCAAGGGGATGACAAGAGGTGGTGGATGGCACACCCAGGGACACATCTGACTCTTCCTCCTCATCTCTTCCCAGGCCATCCTTGGCCAGGTTCAAGGGCTGCTCCAGACCGTGAGTGCTAAGAGTGAAAATGGTGATAGAAGTGATTGCAGAAGTGTTTTGTGTTTCTCTGGGATGGAGGATCCTCTCCAGACCCTTCAGCTCTCCTGCCTGCTGTTAACGCACTGCCAGGATGGCTCCAAGTCCTGGAGTCAGCTCAGGGCTGGGTTTGGAGTGTTTTTCCCCAGAAAACACCCTCTGAAGCCTTCCTCCATAGCCTTGGACGTGACACTTAACCTTGCTGCCTCCGACTCCCCGTCAAGGAGGGGATAATAACACTTGCTTATCTACTCCAGAGCGGGCTTTGAGGATTAATTAATTAATATTTGTACAGTGCTTTGAACATAAGTGCTTGGTATTATCATTCTTACTTCACTGCTCCAGGCTCATTTTCTCCTTTGGCCTGATGTGCCTTCCTGCTTTTCTGAAAGCTCCTCTCCTTGTCTCAGCCCTGCTGGGTTGTGCCCTTGCCCTGCCTCGCTTTGCACCCTCCTCATGTGGATTTTGGGGTGCACAGAACACCTGCAGAAGGACAAGAGCCAACCCTTGCTCCCTTCCTACTCTTGCCCTCTCCAGGAGAAGCACAGCTCAGCTTTTGCAGGGAGCTTGTGTGGCTGAAGTGATGGAAATGGTCACACAAATCCTCCTCCCCCTCCATCAATAACATTTCTTATGGCAGGAGCAGCCAGGGGAGGAGGACACTGGAGAGATGGCAACATGTGCACATGCCAGGACTCCTTGTTGTTCCTTTGGTCTTTTCTTAAAAAGGAACAAAGGGAAAGAAGGGAAGAAAAAAAAGGAAAAGGTACAGGAAGAACAAGAGGGAAAGGAAAGCTTGAGGCTTCTGTGTTTCCAGGCTTCTTGGAAGAAATTCCCACTCAGCCCCATCATGAACATAGAGAGCACAGAAAATATTGGCCATAAAGCCATTAAAACTGATAACCTTTGTGTACTCTTCATCCTACACACCAATCCCACGTGGATGACTGTGTCCAGTTGTCCATTCTTCCCCTAGGAAAGGGGTCTTGCTCCCAGAGCAAAGGCTGAGCTGTGCTGGTGGCACCAGAGCAGCAGTTCCCCAGGCTGCCCCAATGACTGGGTGTTTTTCTGTATCCCTTGGCCTTGGCTCTGCCCCTGTTGGGGACCTGTCTGCTCCACACTCATCCCGTGGCTCAGATGGGGAAGTGGAGCAGTGGCCACTCTTGTCCCCAGGCTGGACTGACACCCCTGGAACAGTCACTGCTCAGCCCTGCTGCCCCCCTGGGAACCCTTTAGTGCAGCAGCCCCCAACTTCTTTATTTACAATTTCCCAGAAAACAGCCTTGTCCTAAAATCTGAGTGAAAAAAACCTGGAGGATATTTTTAAGTGGCGAGATATTATTGAAATTCACTAAGACACCACCCAAAAACATCAGTGGGTGAATATTTGACCTCTTTTCCCTCTCTTCACTTGTCTGTGATGGATTGGGCAGGAACTGCCTTTTCCTACATCTGTTTCCAGAGCTTCAATTTCTCCTTTCTCCCAGTTACTGTGAGAGAAAAGCGTCTGTATTGTCTGAGTGTCTTTAATGTGCAATTCCACCAGCCTAATGGGCACCTGATGGTACAGATAGATTTGATTCCAGATTTGGATCTGCTGACATAAACCTTAATGCTTTTTATTGTGTGCCACTTTGGGAAATCCTGATTAACAGCAACAAAGAGATAATTATGCAAGATGAAGACAATGTAGTTGTTTTAAAAATAATGTATATCATACAATTAATGCTACTTTGTCCTATATCAAAGTCACACTACCTGCATTAATCATACACCCTCAGAGTTTCTAAACATTAATAGCAAGAAATAAAAAGAAGAACTCCTAATTCCGAGGAGAGTCACAAGAATGGGGGGTTGGGATTCTTTGGAGAAGAAGGCATGTAAGGGATGCAGGTTTTCTGCCTAGTAATTACAAAACGTAGAACATAGGACTATGTCTTCCAGAAAAAGGGGGTGAAGCTGGTCCAGAAACCCCAATTAATAATTAATTCAATGTTGCCCTCCTGCATTAAAGCTGAATGTATGTAATTGAAAGTGATAGTTGAAATAAGAAGGGGGGTTTTGCCTCTTTCTGACAGCAGGAATCCTAAGAGCTGAAAATCTGGTGGAGTAGCAGTAGGAGTGGATGGATGGATGGATGGATGGATGGATGGATGGATGGATGGATGGATGGATGGATGGATACACAGGTCAGATTTTAGCAATTCTTCAGATGAAGTCATTCTAAAATAAACATATTAGAATTAATTAGCCCCCACAAGGAGAGCTGTCCTTTTGGTTTTCCTGACTTTGAGCCTCATCAGGGGCAAAAAAGGACCAAGAATTTTACATGAAATCCTGGTTTAAAGAACCACATTTCTGGCTTGGATGGGATGGAACGGCCTGATTTTGTCTCCTCTACCCCATGGCATCATCTGCCACCACTGTTTGTGCCAAGCGAAGCTCTCAGACAAAATCTTGCATTTCTTTCCTGGTCTGGATCCTCTTCCAGTGTAAAGGTTGGTGGGAGCTGGTTGAACTGGGCTGGACAAGGTCCTTTCCCTGCTCTCCTGCTCAGCCACCAGGATTTTGTGTTCAGTGTGGCCCTTGGGAAATGTGTCCCCCATGGTCCAGGGCTCCAGCAGACCTGGTATGAGCAATTGGGGCCAAATAATCCTCCATAGTCCCCTGGCATGGTCTTGTGTGTCAACATCCCAGACCAAACACTGAACCCATCCTTGCAATTTTGGCAGTAAAAGGGTTCCTGCACAGAGATTAGAGCAGCAACTAACCTTTTCCCCTTTATTGACAAAACCAACCTAAATTTTGCTGTCGTACCCCAGCTTTGCGTGTAGCACACCTCGTTTTCCATAAGCTCTTTTATTCCCATCTTTTTCCCCCAGACGCTGTTCCAAATGCCAACTGCTTTGTGTCACTGGTGGCTTTGGAGCTGGGGGAATTCCGGGAAGGTTTGGGTGTGCTGGTTCCATTACCTTCTGCAGGACGGCTGGGGCGACACCATATGTGCGTGTGCAATTAGACATTTTGATTTCCAAAGGATTTAGTTACCATTTGCTGAAGCATTGAGTAATTACCACAGCAAAATTGCCCAATCTGTCACTACGTCAGCGAAGTGTGGTTCTGGACAGCTTTATGGGCACCTTCACCAGAGCAGAGCCTTTGCTGTGCCTCATTCGGTGAAACTTCACTCCTTCTGCAGGAGAAATTCCTCCTAGCCAAGGAAATTCCGAATCCCAGTGAAAATACCTGCTGTTATACACCTGCCCCGTGGAGGATATCTCGCCTCAGAGGGAAAGTGCTATTTCAGGGAATATATTTCATTAAACATGGTGGGGTTTTAAGGCTGTGAAGTGCTATTCTGGGAAGCAGGTTTGGGTTTGGCCACTCAGCGCTTCCTATTTCCATAATTCCCTGGATTTAGCAATGGCACCTCTGCCACAGGCAGGGGGAGATTTCAAAGTGCTCCCCACCACATCTGATGGGAGCAGAAGGATTTCCAGGCTGAGAATGTGGTTAGACAGAATTGTTCTCTTTTATTTTCAGTCGCTCAGGGAAAGGTTTCTATTCAGAAACAGAAAATTAAGGTTACTTTGAATAGAGAAAAGGCAGAGGCATCATTTACTTCCCTCCCCCCTCCTCCCCACCAAATTAAACACTCAGGAATCTTGAGAAAATTGGGTCACTAATATGGAAATTTTAAAGTATTGATAATACCAACATGACAAGTTGTCACTTTGCAGTATGTTCTTAAACACGCCTAAACCTTAATAACCAGGTTATTCTAGAATAATCAGGGTAACAGAATGGGAATGAATGGCAGTTCCTGTAATTATTCTAGAAAGAGGACCAAAGCAAACAGAAATTCTCTCTAATTTTATATATTCCCAATAGGTGCACATAGTACATCATTATCACTATAGAAACTACTTAGTAGTTTCTCCAAAAATCAGCTACGCTTCACGGTCTTGTGGGCCAATGTCTGAGCTGCACATGAGCCGAAACCCTCTAATTCAAACAGAGGTAAGCTCAGAGCAAGCTGCACTAGGCTGCAGCACACAAAACAAATTTCCTAAGCCAAACATATTAAATCCAATATATT
>NC_140708.1:39477500-39482500 GCF_050655825.1 Lonchura striata | reverse complement strand
ATGCTCTTAAAAGTCTTTTCCAATCTAAATTATTCTTTAATCTTGATTCCATGTCTGTGACTGTGGTGCCTGAGCACCACCAGCACACTGGAAGTGTCCAAGGCCATTTTGGATGGGTCTAGAAGCAACCTGGAGTAGTGGAAGGTGTCCTTGCCCATGGCAGGGGGTGGAACTGGGAGGTTTCTTAGGTCCCCTCCAAGCCAAAACAGTGTGTGAGTCCATGATGTCCTGCACCAATAGTCCCAGAGAAGCTCTGGGGTTGTACACCTTGTTAAATTTAAAAATCCTGTGGGCAATCTTTTATTTGTCCCTTTTCTAGTGCCGTAATGTCATGTTCAACTCTTTGCAACATGTGGAAAATTGTCCTTAAGTTTGAATTCCCAGTGAAATCCCAAAATGGACTGAGTGCTATGGTATCATTGGATGCCAGGAAGACTGGAAGAAGGAGGGAGGGAAGGTATGGATTTATCCCACCACCAGGAAAGCCCTTTTTATTTTACTTTTATGTGAATTTAACCACCAGGTAAAAAAAAAAAAAAAAAAAAAAAAAAAAAAAAAAAAAGAAAAAAAAGCCTTAAATTGTCAATGGTGTTGAATGAGCTCCTGTATTGATTCAGCCCTTGGAAATGCCTGGGAGTGCTGCAGATCCCAGGGAGCACAGCAGGAGGGATGATTGCACTGAGCAAACCCTCTTGTCCTGCAGCTGAGTGGGAGAGGAGTGCAAGCACGAACGAGGGGGGAGCTGTGCCACCCTCTCCTGGGCTCATGGTTGAATGGAAATATTGGATTTAAAACTGAGATGGAAATAATCCCAAAGGTTTTCCAAAGGCAAAGGTAAAACTGCTGTAGCCAAGCAGCCAGGCTTGGCTTGTGTTTTAAAAAATATCACATTCCTGCTCCTGCACCTGGTAAAGAAACTAAAAGTGCCCAGGGCAGAGCTTGGCTGCCCCATTTGCCATGAGCCCCCTCCATGGCCAAACTCATCCTGCAAAGGGGAGGCTCCAGTGATGCCACCACTCCTTCCTCAGAGGAGAGAGGAGCAGGGAATTCCAGTTCCAGCCATGGGAGCCCCTCGGGTGCTGATTTTGGACTCTGCAGAGCTTCTCACATGAAGTGATCCCTACCCAGCTCTGCCTTCTCTTGGGAGAGCATAAACATAACATGAAATCTCTTTTTGAGCAGGGGAGTAGCTTGGATGGGGGTGGGAATTCTTAATTCTGGCTCCTGAAAGAAACCTGACTGACCCTCCAGTAAATCAGTGGAACTGGGAGGGTTTGGGAAGAACAGGATGGATGGTGGGGCTTGGCCAAGTGCTGGCACAGAGTGAAGCTGAGGGCACTGGTTGCCCAAAAAAAGAGCAATGGATTGGCATCCAAAGCCACTCCATTTCCTCCTCCACTTCTTTAATTATTAAAGACAAATAAGAACCTGCTGGCACATAAAGAAGAAAAAGGAAAACAAGGTACTTAAGAACTGGCAGGCAGGCTCAGCAATAAGTCATGGCACCAGCCCCTGGAATGTCCCTGCTTGTATAAATAGGATCATTCATGGGAATCTCCAGGAGAAATCCCTTTGCATTCAGTAAAGAGGAAGAGCATTGTCTGCTGTGACACAAGAAAAATGACATTTAAAAAATAATAATTAAACAGAACAGCCACGGTGCAGATAATTTATCTAAGAGTGCTCGTGCCAGAGCCTTCAGCCATCCTGATGGACAACCTGGACATGGGAATATCTACACCTCCTGGTTTTCATGGGATTCATTTTTTTATGTTCTGGGTTTTTATTGTTTTTGGGTTAAGACTCCAGCCATCCACGTAACTCCTGAAGAAAATCAAACCTGCAGCCAGGGCATTGTTCTGGTCCTCAGCTCAGCAGGTCAATGGACAAAATTCCAGGAATCTCCATGACTTTGCTTCATCTGGGAAATAAATATTACAGTGCTCTCCAAAACTGCTCCGGTGTGAGGCTTGTTGGCCATGCCCAAAGCTGTCCCACGAGTGTCACACACCCTGACAACACTCTGGGCCATCACCAGGACTTTACTGGCAGTGCCAAGATTTCAAAATATCTCCTTGGCCCCACCCCTGAGCAATGAACCCACCAAACCCAGTATGCAGAATGGCGAAATTAAAAAAAAATAAAATAGGGAAAATCAGTAAATTTAGGGAAAGGTGGGGAATATAGGAAGCTGTGCTCACAGTGGAGGTCCCTGCTGTCCCATATCTCATGGCAGTGGTTGACAGTTGTCAAACTGAGGAAAGAGGAAAAAAAGAGGGGAAAAAAAGAGGAAAAAAAAAAGGATAAAATCTTAGAGAAAAGAAATATTAGGGGGAAAATCTTAGGAAAAAATATCTTAGGGAAAAAAAACCTCTTTTTGAAGCTGCTCACCATGTACAGCTGCTGAAACATCTGTGCTGAACATGACACAAGCTGGGATTGTGGCAGTTGGGGAGGGGGAGGCAGGAAGGGAGGGGAAGGCACAGGGTGAGGAAAGACCCCAGACGAGGGGACAGTGTCAGGCAGGAGCCCCCAGGCTGTAGCCAAGGGGGTGCCCCCACATTTTGGGCACCCCAGCAAAACCCCAAATGTGTTTGGGGTCACCTCTGAGGAACAGAGACCCTCAGACCCTGCCCTCCCCTTACCCAGCTCAGGGTGATTAAACCAATCAAAGGTTTGGAAGGTGGCACCTTTGCCCAGGATATCTGTCACTTTTAATTTTTTTTTTTTTTGCAATATCCTAAAAGAATAAGCAAGACAGGGAAGATCCTAAAACCTGCGGAAATTGGGGCTCGACAGGTGGGTTTGGCAAAACCCGTCCTGCACAGGTGAGGATTTCTGGACCTGCTGATGTGGGTCGAAAAATTTCAGTCTCTGGCCTGGAATGGGTGCAGGGAAAAACAATGAAAAAGGAAAAATTCAACAACAACAAGAATAATAAAAAAAAAAAATGCAATCCTTTGCTCCTGCATTGTGATTAAAAAGAAAAAATAAGAAACTAAATAGAATAGAACAGAAATCTGCCTTAATCAAAACAACATTATGCCAAAACCCCTTTCGAGGGAAGGGAAATGTCCACAGCAGCACAGCCCTGCTTAAAAATAGAACAGGCTTTGCCTTGTGAGGAACAAAAATACAGAACAACACTTCTGCCAGCCCGCCTTTGAAGGATGTCTGTCATATGCCTGCGCTTATTTTACGCCCCTTCCCTTTTTTAAAAGAGGAACAATGCCATCTTCCCGAAAGGAAATAGGCAATAAAAACTCCAGCAGGATTTCCTATTCATAATTTTTCCCATTCATATCCTAATGGGTGAAGGAAAAAAAAAAAAAAAAAAAAGAAAACCCTCCAGCAGCTTTAACAACTTAAACAACACTTATTAAATAGATATTTTTACGTGCCTGGTTTTTCCTAAATGTGGGATATAGTTTTACAGTTCAATTAAGTTTTTTTTCCCTTTTCCAGATCTCTTTCTCAGAGCTGGCTGAATTCTGTGCGAGCTGATGTAAAGCATCTGATGACAAAATATCAAATATATTTCTAAAACACCCCATTGAGATTTTATCTGTGCCATTACATTTTTAATTAATAGAATTTTTTCCCCCCGTTTTTATTTTTTTTTTTCAGTTGTTGTTTTACAAATGTTGTGTTTTACTGCCAGTATGATCTCACTGCTTTACAGTATCGATAAATGAAGGCACACCTGCACTATAAAATCTGCTTTATATGAAGCAGGCCATTCATGTTTTTATAGCCCATTTTTCACCCATTGTTCTTGGGTCATGTCATAGGTGTGCTGTAATGTGTGGTGGAGGTGGGCGGCTCGGAGATCCCTTCAACAAAATGGTCTAATTTTGCCAACTTTAGTGCCAGAATCTGGCCTGAAAAATGCAGAATTAATATCCCCGTGGACACTCGGCATGATGTCACTTCCCTGCAAAGGTCCAAGACAAACAGCTATTTCCAGATCACTTGCACTTACAACATGAATTCTCCCTCCTTTCTTATCCCCAAATTACTATTCCTGTGTTTTCTAGCAATTTTTATGTTAACTCAGTTCATGCCTGAACTTTCCTGACTCTGCGAAAGCCTTGCACGGTTTTATTGTGCTGCTTCATAGATGACAAGCTTCGTTCCCAGCCCAAAGATGGTTTTTTGGGAGCCTGCAGACCATTTTTTTTTCAGGCGGCTTTTACAAACCAGCCCAACCTGGTGAGTGAAATCCACATTTCACTCACTTTGTGCATGCCCGCATTGCTGCAAAAGCAGCCACCTCGCTTAATTCAAAAACCACCGGGTTGAGAGGGTGGCTTGGGGTGTTTTTTGCTTCTCCTTTCTTTCCCAGGGTTGGGCTCTCCAGGCAGCCACGCCATCCCCCAGCTCTGCTCACACACCTTATCCCTGACTGGCAGCATCCTCTCGGTGCTGTCCTTCCTCAGAGGAGCTGCCTGGGAGGATGCTGATGCTGGGATGAAGGTCACCCTCCCCTGGAACCCGACTCCTGGAGCTCAGCTCACCTCCCGGGCTTTCCACGGGGCGCGAAGTTTTCCCACCACGAAGGATGCGCGGCTTAAGAGGGAATATTAATATTTTCCTTCCCCAGGCTGGGATGCAGCAGTTTAATTCCTCAATTCCTTTTACTAAATCCCCCCCTCTCGCCCCCTTTTCTCCACGTTCACCCCACATGGCACCGGTGGTTTTGTTTCAGGATGTGCCTTTCAAGTGACAACTTTATGGCAGAGCAGAGAAACTTTATTAGGATAACAAACAGAGAGAGCAGCGAAGGCACAACTATGAGGCACGGCAGCAGAGTTTCCAGGAGGATCAGGGGGGAGAGTGGAGGTGTCCCCCAGGAGCTGGAGGGTGCCTGGATCCCCAGGGATGGACGCTGATGTCTGGTTTCCCTGCCAATGCGATCCTGGAATTTAATGTCTTGTTCTCTGCGGGTGATTCCCGTGGAAGGAAGGGAAAGGAAAAAAAAAAAGCAGGGAAAATCAAGG
>NC_140708.1:39430000-39472500 GCF_050655825.1 Lonchura striata | reverse complement strand
GCATTCCCAGCCTTTCCTACGGCACCGCTTTTGCACCCGGAATTCTCCGAGGTGCGGCCGCTGCCCTTGCGGAGCTGCTCGCAGGCAGGGCGGTGTTTACTCCTGGAGTATCTCCTGCGAATAGCGGGGGCACTTTCCCCGTTACTGGTGCTTGAAGAGCGTTTAGCCCAAATGGCTGAAATAGTTAAACCTGCGGGATGCAGTTTGCTGTTTCTCCCCCTCTAAATGCCGCCACATTTCTTCCAAAGGGTTATTAGTGTTTATTTTATTAAGGCAAGGTAGGGAAAGACTTACACAGCGAGTAAGGAGCTGTGAGTAGCCACACCAGGGGCTGGGAGAGAGCTGGCACACAAAGCAGCTCAGCTCTGAAATAATGAGCAAAGTTCTGCTGCTGCAAATATTTGGGCACATTTTACTACAAAACATCCATCGTTCCACGGGCTGCAATTAAAAAAAAAAAAAAAATTAAAAATCACCTTTCAGGAGATCCTAGAAAGCTCTGGATTCCCACTTTTTCTGCTGCTCTGCTATGAGGCTTTTCCCTCCTATTCCATTATGTGCCTCTAAGGCAGGGCTGGGGAATCAGCTCACCTTCCTCCTGTGTGTCCGTGCAGCCAAAAATCTGCAGCAGGAAAAGATTTCAGGAAGGTTTTCAAAAGCATGGGGGGGAAAAAACCCACCCAGCGTAAGAGCTGCAAAACCTCCCTGCCTGCTCGGAAATAAAGGGAGAGGGATGTGGAGATATTAATAGAAAAATGGGAAATATTTTTTAGGAGAGATGTTGAGCACATTCACTCCATGCCCGGAGCTGGGGACACGGCAATTAATACATCTGGCGTTTGCAATGCAGATGTTGACGGTGTGAATGATAGATGGAAAAAGAGGGGGAAATGCTGTTGTTTTGGGCAAATAAACAGTTTGATCCGGAAAACATCACAACTTTGCTCAAGCCACAAGGCAAGTATGAAGGGGACTGCTGGTAGCATGTGCAATTTAATTCCTGCAGCACCGAAAGTCTGGAAAATCATAAACTGCAGACAAAAATATGTTTAATCTAACAAGGGGATGTTTCAACAATTGTACAAGAAATTTGGGAGGGGGGAGCAGCCTTTTGTAGGAAAAAATCCATGAATTTCCAGCAGCAGAGTTGTGCAGTTATCCTCTGTTTTTAAAACCTGTGCTCCATTCATAGTATTTAAGTGCTTAAATCAGCACAATAAATGTAAATAATTTACAGCTTCGCAAACAGAAAATTGGGCAGAAAAGTGATTTTTGAGGAGCCACTTGGCTCCCTCTGCCCAGTGATTTGGTGCCCTGTAAAATGCATCTGACACTGCTGTTCATTAAGCCGGTGCTATTGAGCCTTCTTCATGTTCATTAGTGATTAATTCAGACAGATATTTAACTTAATAAGGTAAGCAAATAAACAAAAAAAATCACTTTCTGTGCCTTAAGGTTTTTTGGCCCTCTAATTGGTTTTGTGCACTAATTATCAAGATTAACACCTTACGCTTTTCGCTTTTCTCGGTCCTTACACTTAGAAATTCCCGGTGGGAGAAGGCAGACAACCTTGGGGGAATCCCTTAAGTGCAAGGGGTTAAGAGTTTGTCTTTTAAAAGCAAGATAAGCAGTAAAAATAAAATAAAATAATAAAAAAAACCACCAGGAGAGAGGGAGTCCAGGTGAATTTTAGCTAATAACAGGGTGGGGAGGCAGAGCTGGCATGGCACAGACAGGGATGCTCCTGTCTGTGGGGCAGATAGAACAGTGGGAGCTCACAGCTTTGCCACCCTGATGCCAAACCCCCCGTCCAGCCTGGCTCAGGGGTGGGTGGCACAGCCTCCCCTGGCGCCCAGGCCCTCCAAAATTCCTTTTGGCTGCTCTTCCCACAGAACCCCGTGCTTGATGTCGCTGCCAAGGCGTTGTGATTCCCTCCGCAGGGATGTTTTTCCAGACTGCTGCCTGAAATTCCCCCACGGCCCAGCCTGGCCGTGTCCTCCCCTTACCCCAGGCTGGGCTCAAGGAAGCCTTTCCCTCCTGCAGGCAGCACCAGGGGTCCGGGAGGAGCAGCAGGGTGGGAGCAGCACCCTCCAGCAGCCTGGCCCTGCATCCCCAGGAGCTGCAGCATCCTCTGGGCCCCAGCTCTCCCTGCCACGCTCCAATGTCAAAGTTTGTCGCTCTCACGCCTCGACATCCCCTCGGAAAGTGGCCCAGAAAGTGCTGATTCAGCGCCTCTCCTGCAAAACCTCTCCTTGCCTGCTCCCACTGAAGCCCCCCTTGGGTTTCACCTGGTGGGAAAAGCTTTGGGAAGGGCCGGGGTGGGAAGTTCTCCTGGAGAAAAGCACTGAGGTTCATTAAAACTCATTTTAGCCGAGGCGCCGGCACAAGTTGTTGCTCGTGACAGTTTGTCACCACCACGTGCGATATTTGCTAGGCAGGATCCCGAAATAACCGGATAATTGCCACTTTTCCTGCCGTGGGAAGCCTCACAGATCCACCTCGCTCCTGCCTCCAACCTGATGGCGCTTTCCAGTAGGGTGTTCTTGGGGTTTTTTTGGAACATTTGGGGATTTTTAAACTCCTTCTCCTTTAATTCTTTTCTTTCTTTAATGGGTGACTGGATAAATTCAGTGGTGGATTTTTGTGACACTAAAGCAGCAGATAAGTCTATGATGCACTCTAGCTATGTGGTTTAAAAATCCCTTACCATATGTTTTCTCACTGGAATGCCTCATCTTGCAAAATTACAGGAACCGAAGCTTAAAAACACAATTAGGTAGTTTAAAATGAAATATTAAAGAAATACCACATATTTTCTGATATGCCTGTGATGGTTTGCCTTGATTTTTTTTTTCCTCCTTTTTCTTTTTCTTCTTCTTCTTTTTTTTTTTTTTTTTTTTTTGCTTTCTTTTGTATTGTTCTTTGAGTTGTTCAAGGAGCCCAACTGCATTCGATTGTTGTACTAATCTTGCTCCACATTTTTCTGATTAGGTTATATAGGCTGTGGTTAAATTATAAATGAAAGAATGAACTACCAGAGTACTTGTCATAACAGTATCTTTTATGTTGTTACAGAAGATTGGGGGGGGGGGAAGGAGGAATCAAAAAAGGCTTTCTCTGATGAAGACTCTCCTTGCCTATTTTGTGCTCCTTATAGGATCTGTATAGACAAGGAATGCAATTTGTTGGAATGTTTTTCTCAGGTATTCTGAGAGCTACAGCACAATATCTGTCCACTGAGAAAAATGTGAGAAAACGGGATCCATAATACATAAAGATGCATATTGGAGCACGGGCCCTGTCATGCACACAAACACACCCTCTCCAACTCCACTTTATTCCATTATTCTGCTAGAAATGCCACTTGAACTGTTTTTTTTAATTTTTTTTTTTTTATTTTTGCCACCCAGGAAAAGAAAATTTCCAAATTTGAAATGATGTCTCCTGTCCCACTGCAGACACACACACAGTGGAATGGGGGTTTGATGATCCTAATATTTTTTTTTAATAGGATATATTTTTGTTTACACAATGTTATTTTAAGCCATTGGCTGCAAAACTGATTTGAGGGAGAGCTGGAATTGCACTAATGAAACTACTTGACTAAAGGCTCACCTTCACTGCTGGCTTAAGAAAACATTTGATGCTCCTGAAATTACAGATATTAATTAAATTTTAGAACTTCTTCGCATCACCTTTAAAACACGAAATGCCAGAAGAACAGGGTTTTGCTGCTGAATTTCATCCTTTTCTCGAGCACACCATTCTTTTTCCCCCGAGCTGAGGCGGATGCAGCAGCGGTGCGGAGGAGGAGGGAAGCCTGGAGCGGATGGCACCGCGCACGGAGCCGCGCATCCAGCGATTTCCCCGGGATTTTAAAGCGCTCCCAGCACAAAGCCCTGCGCGCTGGTGCCTTGATGCTCTTTCTTTATGCCGGAGATAAATGGCTCCTCGAGCATCTGCGCGGATTTTGGCTGGCGGAGGGGATGCAGGCGATGCTTTAATTGCCGGCCGGGGCAGGGACCGCGGGGCAGGGAGCGATGTCCCGGTGCCACCGCCTGTCCCCTGTGGCAGCCGTGCCTGTGAGCGCTGCTTTTTGCACCCCTGCAACCCGCCCGAAGGGCTCTGGTGTTTTTTTTTTTGGGGGGGGCTTTATTGGAGGAACTGTCAGCGCTTGCCAGGATAACAAATCTTGTTTTATAGCACTTGGTGGAGTTTGGTTAGGGGCTACCTCTGAGCAACATGAACTTGGCCTTGCTGCGTGTCTTACACTAATACCTTCCCTCCTGTAAGGAATCAGGGTACTTGAGAAACAGCCTGCAGCCATACAGCTGATTATTTCACCAAATTTGCATCTTTTCAACAGTAATGGGGATGGCTTTCACGAATGCTCCCAGGCTCCAAACAGACGCTAAGTGGCTGTTTCTAGTTGCTTCCTTCCCTCTCCCCTTGGGCGATCCCAAGCCCCTGGGCCTGGCACCCGCGGGGCACCCAGCCCGTGGCACCCCGACCTGCGAAGGGATGCTCAGCCTCCTGCTCCGCGGGCCGGGATGCCCAGGGCCGTCCTTGGAGGAGCTGGCCTTGATTTCTGAGTGCCCTGGGCGGGAGCAGAGCAGGCACTGCTGGGGAGTGGGGCTTGGAAAGAGAGGTGAGCTGGGAGAGCATCTGGGGGGCAGAGAGGGATGGAAATCCGGAGGAGCTGGGGGGATGCATGTCCTCAGGGGTGTCTGCAGCCTGGGCTGGGACTGAGGAGATCAGCTTCAGCACAACTATGGCCTCCTGGCAGAAATGGATTGCTTGTTCTTGTTCCTGATCTTTTCTTCTCCTCCTCCTCCTCCTCCTCCTCCTCCTCCTTCTCCTTCTCCTTCTCCTTCTCCTTCTCCTTCTCCTTCTCCTTCTCCTTCTCCTTCTCCTTCTCCTTCTCCTTCTCCTTCTCCTTCTCCTTCTCCTTCTCCTTCTCCTTCTCCTTCTCCTTCTCCTTCTCCTTCTCCTTCTCCTTCTCCTTCTCCTTCTCCTTCTCCTTCTCCTTCTCCTTCTCCTTCTCCATTTAATTATTACCACCATCTTCATCATGATTATAATCAAAGAAACAAAACCATAAATTCACCTTAAGAAAAATCCCAAACATTCTTGAGAAATGTGGCCGTGTCTGCAGCCTCCCTGCCAGGTGTGGGGCACCATCTGTGCCCTGCTGGGTTTCTACAATTCCACATTCCTGTGTCAGAGCCACAGCTCTGTGGACTTCCCTGGAATTCCAAACCTTATTATTCCTTTCTTATGGTTCCTCTGCCTGGTGTCTCACAGACCACTACCTCAGACAAGGAGGAGCAGCTGGTTCAGTGAAGCTGTGGCTGCTCCGTCCCTGGAATTCCCAGCTTGGAGAGCACTTGGAGCAGCCTGGGATAGTGGAAGGTGTCCCTGTCCATGGCAGGATAATCTTAAAGGTCCTTTCCAACCCAAACCATTGCATGGTTCTGTGGATGCTGAGAGCTCTGTGCCAGGAGTCTGCTGCCACGAAGATGCTCCAGCTCCTCTTACATCTTTGCCAGAGTTTCCCTGTTTCTTGCTGGCATTTCCCATGGATAAAGGGTGCAGGATCAGGGTGAAATCCTGGTAGGAAATATCATATTATGCTTTTGTTTGAACCCTAAATGTGTGGTGTCTGTCATGGCCTTATAGCACCTCTTCCCCATCACAACATTTTCTAAGTCCAAAGCTTTGCCAGCCTGATAAAATTTAAAACCTTCCCCAAAACCACAGTAAAATGTCAGTACTGGCCTCTCTTAAAATCCACAGAAAGAAACTCATGGATTAGAGCAAATCCTTACTCTTAATTTACCTGTCTTGCATAAGTATTTCAGCTCATAATGCTCCTTGGGAAGGATCACCCACAATTTGGAGTTTTTCCCCTCGTTTAGGCACCTTGGGGCGAGTTAAAAGGCAGAGGAAACTCAGAGAATAGTTGTATGTGGTTGAGCACTCATTATAAAATGGATTATGGGTACAGTAAACCATAAAGACTGTTTTAGAGCCATTAAGGTTCAGCTTGTCACTGCTGACATGGACACACTCGTACACCATATATCCCTGACATGTCAGGAGGTGCTTAGGGACGCTTTCATACATGTTTTATTGAAATGACAGGCTATAGCTTCTTTGGCTGCTGTATATATGCATGGCTATATGCTAGAAATCCAAATTAAACCCCTCTTGAAGAAAAAAAAATCCCCCTCACTCATATGTAATGAATCCCATCTTCAGTGATAAAGTTGTCACCTACCTTTTATTTTTAATGTGCTTTGTAATAGAATAATGAAATCACGTTTATCCCTGGAATAAAATGTGGCTGAAATCAATGAGATTTACGCTGAAGTGAATTCTGCAGTTGATAAAATGTGAGTTCAAAACCAAAGCAATTTAGGGTAAGAATGAAAAAAGTATCAACCCCCCTTTTTAAAATACCTTTTCCTCTGTATGCAGATCAATTGTTTCTCCCAGGCTGAGCCTTTGACTTGTTAGGGCTTTTTGTCTTTCAGATCCAAGAAAAACTTTACATACAATTATGGGGCCTTGAAAATAAAATTTTTAAGTGGAAATACCAAGAGAGTCATCGCTGCAGAGAGTGGGATCTCACAAACCTTGCAGGGCAAAAATTCACCTTCATTAAACGTTCCGAACACAGAAGGAATGTAGGATTTGGTCCTTCATGTCCTTTGTCTAAGCAGTTGCTCCACAAAAGTTAATTTAAACTTGTGGGATGTGTGGAAGAGGCATTTTCTACAACCTAGGAGCAGACAGAAAATAAATCTCTCTGGTAGAAGATATTAGGCCCTGGCAGAGGTTGCTCAGAGAAATCGTGGCTGCCCCATCCCTGGCAGTGTCCAAGGCCAGAGCAGGGTGAGCGTGGCAGAGACTAAATCACAAACAGCTCCTGAAATTAAAAACTAACTTTTGCTGCAATTGTTGAGGCCTCTGAAGGGGGGAATCTCAGTGTAAACATAAGATCACCTATTTTTCAGGTCAGCAAGGTGCAAACCTCACTGTTGGTGCCACGGACAACCCCAGGACACACAGCAGGAGCAGAGGCTGAGGCAGGTGGTGCCCAATTCTGTCCCACAGTAGCTCCATGCCTGTGTTGGCTGCATAAATAAAATCCTGTTGCACTCTCGATGTTGCCCTAAAATTGACTTCAAGGGTCACAGAAAAGGCTAAAAACAATAAGAAAAAGGAAGAAAGCCTGGTGGAAGGCAGAAAAATGTACCTGTGCTGGAGTGAACCAGGAGGGATGGAGAGGGCAGGGTGGGATGGTGGGACACGGGGCTCCAGTCTCCCTGCAAGGTGGGCACGAGGTGTCCCAGCTATTTCTGCACCAGCTCAGCACTGGCGACAAAGCTGTGGTGCCCCTGAGCAAAGAGAATTCCTAAGAATTCAGTTTGGTGCTCAATTCTTTGAATTAAAATCCACGAGTGCTTTGGAACCGTGGCATTCCCTGCCATGGCCACTGAGCAGGAGAAGGAAATCTTCCTTTTCAAAATTGTCCCCTCTGCACCAGAACTGATGTGGATGGAGAGCTGAGGGCACAGAGTGACCACTGACCACCTGGAATTATTATGATTGGCAGATTTTAGTTATTGGTAGGGGTTTTGTGAATTTTCCTGCACCCACAAATATTAACCTGTGGTGATACTTTGAACATTACCCAGATATGATCCCTTTTGTTGGTGCTGAGCATCAGCTCTGGATTTCTCTTTGTAATGTCCCAGCTACAGGATTCTGTGAACATGTACATTTAATCCAAATCACCTGAATTCCAGAAAATTATAACAGGAAAAATGAAAAATACCCCGTGATCCTGTGTGACCACAGGTTTAACATTGCACCAATGAACAGGCTCAGTGTGGACTGTTCCATCTCAGTTAAAAAATAACTCATCCTCTCAGGTTCATCCTCAATATTTGTATTTATGTGATGCTGATTTTCCAGAACTGCAGTAGTCAAAAAGAAATCCCAGTTTTAGCTCTGGGAATTCCTGGCTATTGACAACATGGATTGATTTCAGCACACAACATTGAGTTTTAGAGGCCCTCGGACACGAACTTATCACAACAGTTTTGAACCTTTGTTTTTAAACACATCTGATGTCAGGCTTGAGTTGTATCATCTCCACTTAGGGATGGAGAAATCCTGGTGATTCTTGTGGGTGGGAAGCTTGCAAGAGCCCAGAAGAGCTTGCAAGAGCCCAGAAGAGTTTGGGACATACACAGAAATTGAGGGAATTCCAAAACCTTTTCCACAGACTTAGGGAAAAGACTTAAAATAAGGGAAAAGACACAAAAAATTATTTGAGTGGTGACACACTGGAATAGGCTTTCCAGAGAGGTTGTGAACTCATTCCTGGAAGTGTCCAAGGCCAGGTTGGAGCCCCCTGGGATAGTGGAAGAGGGTGGAATGAAATGCTCTTTAAAGTCCCTTCCAACCCAAACCATTCTGTGGTTCTGTGATTCCAAAATATTGTCATGATGGTCAGTGATGGGAGATGTGTCCTTGTTCCTGATGAACATCAGGGAGCATGGAACACTCAGCAGGAAATTCTGGAAAGAGCATCAAGGAGGTGCATGAGGAGGGGGCTTCTCCCTCTTTTCCCCAGTTCAAACATGAATATGCTGAGGGTGATTTTGCCCTTCATGCTGAAAGAAGGAAATAGATTAAATGTTTTGATATGAAAATAAATTTTCCAGCTCTCTGTGCTGCCAGGGCAAGGCAAGAGCTTTTTTGGTGTGAGGCAGCAGGGATTCCTGAGGAACTGGTGGGTGCAGGGCTGGGGTGAGAACATCCCCTGCCTCTCAATCCCATCCCATCCCATCCCATCCCATCCCATCCCATCCCATCCCATCCCATCCCATCCCATCCCATCCCATCCCATCCCAATCCCATCCCATCCCATCCCATCCCATCCCATCCCATCCCATCCCATCCCATCCCATCCCATCCCATCCCATCCCCATCCCATCCCATCCCATCCCATCCCATCCCACCCCATCCCATCCCATCCCATCCCATCCCATCCCATCCCATCCCATCCCATCCCATCCCATCCCATCCCATCCCAGACACATCTAATTACACCATCCCTCCTTGTATTGACTTTAGAAATTGCTTCCTGTTAATTAAAGATGTTACCTTTGAAAATCTGCCTGGGCCACATTGAGATGCTTCTCTGTTTGTGATGAGCTCTAAATGAATGGGGAAGAAATGTTTGTGTTCGAGGCTCTTATTTGTTTTTTGGCAAAATTCCTTGAATAAATTAGTAGATGATATCATTAGGTGACACTAGGTATATATTAGGATAGCCAGCAGATAATTTAAGTAAATAGCTAATAAGATAAGTGTACAGGGCTCTGTATCTGCACACATGCAGATATTCTATTTGAACTTAAAATACAATTACTTATCAGATGTCTCCATCAGGGCTTTGCTCTGCAACAGAGAGAAATTGCTGCACAAGGCGAGCCCAAACTGCTCTCTGTATTTTGACTTGTACTTTTGACTTTTTCTTCCTCTGGTAACCCCATTACTTTTGTCCCCACTCAGAGCTCTGACCTGTGCTACATGGAAAGTTTTGAGATGAAGTCATTTCTGGTTTGAGTTACTGGAGAGACTTTAATTCATCCAGCTGTGCCTGCTCAACAACAATTCCAGCATTCAGCATTGACAACACACCATCAGCAAGAGAAATCAAACAGAAAAGGCAGTCAGTGTTGAAAGGAACACTTAAAAACTGCTCTCATTTGTAGAATTTAACATCATCAAAACACTAAATGTAAATATGAGCAGGAGGAAAACGCTAAACTCATCAGTCAATGTATTTCACTAAAAAAAAAAAAAGCTTTTATTTTTTTGATGGAATGTTAATGAAAACCCCAAAGGAAATATCATTGAACATAAAGGTGCATCTTAAAAAAAAAAAATAAGCTGGGTTGTTTGCTCTAAAGGACCTTGTGTTATAAAATACATGACGTCTTTCCCTTGTTGAATATGTGTTTAAACTCATGTTTTACTAGGAAAAAATCCTGCCATTCCTGGTTTCAAGTACAAGCCAGGAACTCAGTGTGGGAGGGAACAGCTACATTTCAATTCTAATGGACTCAGAAATCAAACCGAAAGTGTTTCAGGATTTCTGAGAGCAGCTATTCCCTTCAAAATAATTCCTTAAACTGGAATGTAATTAATAAATGTTCAGCCACACATTATTGAATTGCCATTCCCAAAGAAATAAGGGAGTAAAACATCTTTTGAGTTGAAAAGAGAAAAAATATAGATCTGCTAGGTGGTATTCAAGGGTGTAAAAATAATTTCTCTTGGAAGTCTTTTCCTTTTCAATCAATAAAGTGCAAAAGAGAGACTGAATTTTTCATCTCCTTCCCTCATTGCCTGAGATGATGCTGGAACTGTCTTTTGGCAAAGGTGATGTTGATCCAGACGGAACTTTGCTGGGAAGGAAGGGAGATGTTCCTTCTCCTGCCTGTCTGGAGTTTCACACCCATGAAACATTTCCACATTCAGCTGACACGGGACCAGGTCATTGCTGGAGCTGAATATTCAGATTTTGGTGATGCTCTGGCTCGGAAGCACCAGGAGGAAACAGAGGTGGGCACCCCTTGAGTCCCCTCACTTGCTCTGTGGCCCTTCAGAGCATCCTCTGTACATCCTGGTCGGGCAACAGCCAAGGAATTTCACTTTAATGACCTGAGGTATGGATTTGCTGGCTGACAGTGGCATCTGGTTTTAATTAAAGTGTGAGACTGGAGCAACGAGGGCACCCTGACATCTTCAGGGGCTTTACAACCAGCATTCCCAAACCAGCAGCAAAGAGAAGCTGGAAGTGATGTGCTATTGGTGTGTGGCAGCTTTCGGGGAAGAACCAGGCTGACCCAACAATTCCGAGGTGTGTTCCCACTTTTCCTGCTAACGTTGCATCTTGCAGCTCACGTTGGCACATCTTTGCAGGCCAGGGATGCCCTCTGAGGTGCTAAACAGACACGTGCTTTTAAGTGCCTCTTTTTTTACTTCAGATTCGACATAAATAAATTTCATTTGTTTAACTGCCTTTTAAGTACAGAAGGAAAATTCCAGTAGTCGGACAGGCAAGGAAAAATAGCGATTGAAGATGCAAATCACTTCTTTTCCCTTTAAACAATACATACTCTGCTGCCTGCATTTCCCCAAAGATACCGCTGCAGCTACACATGGTTGAAGTCTGTTTTACCCTTCTATAAGGCAATGTGACAAATGATTTAGGGGGAAGTAATCTCTAATCAGCAGAACTTCAGACCACACGGCCCAGAATTATTGTCAATTTAATTCTGTCTCCCCGACACAAAACTCTGAAGTGTTCCTTCCCGTTGAAGTTTTGCAGCTGAATAATAAATAAAAGAGGGTGCAGTACAAGTGCTGCATAATGTAATTGTAGGCTCTTTGTTCTTGTCAATCAGCTTGAACACGAGTTGAGTCGTGGTGGATGTCACCATGATCACATCCAGAGCGGATGGCTCCGAGTTTGGGAGCGGGCGTCTTCGGCGAGGAAGTTCCTTTAATAAGGAGGCGTGAGGGGAAGGTTTCAGGTGCTTTATAAAACTTTGACTTCCCTCCTACTGCCAGGCAAGAAAGCACAATAATGCATGCATGAATTGCCAATAAATCAAAGGCCTGCTTTTTTTTAATTCCTATTTTGACATGTACATACATAGCATTTTTAAGAGATAGCTCCAAGGTAGCTTTTCAGTCCTTGATCAGATCATGAATTTAATTAATTCAGTGTAGACATGTCATAGATTTAAACCCTTTAGAATTACATTTTTAATACAGATCTAACATTTAATGTCCTTTTTCATTTTTTTTCTCACCAAGCAAAAAAAATCCTTTAATACTCTGGTAGCAATTTTTTCCTCTTATTACGAGACTGTGCCTCCTTCCTAATTATGTGGCTGCAAATTATTTACTGTAGTTTTAAATTAAGGAAGGAGACAAGTAATCCAGTGTAAAAAACACTGTTCCAACTTCAAGAAGAAATGAGTGTATATGTTTAATTTCTCTTTAGGCATCCAGCTGTACAGTCACTGTATAATGGAAGGTTTGAGACAAAATGGTCCCCCACCACCTTACCTCCGTGTAATGCAATTTAGCTTCATTAAATTACTGGAGGGCCAGTTACTTAAGCAGAATATTGATTTTCAGTCTGGGCCATGTTTAACATAATTCTGCGTAGGCAACAGCTAATTCTGCATTTGAATCTCGCACCCTAATGGAATTACACGAGGTGGCTGACCATGGGCAAGGCAGGGCTGGGCTGGGGGCTTTAACCCTTCCTCCTCCTCCTTCTCCTCCTCCTCCTTCTCCTCCTTCTCCTCCTGAGCACTTCAAACGACCACGGCGACAAATTCCTCGTTTCTTCCACAGAGCTGCCGCCTTTCATCTGGGGATTGTAGCCCCGAGCTAGGTTTTGGTACTGTAAAATATCCATGGGGCTATTTTCCTATAGCTTGGTCTGTATGGCACCAGGAACAAGGTGGAATAAGGGATTTCCTCCAGTTCCTAACCCCAAACACCAACGCCTAAAGCTCACAATTAAAGAATGGGTTTTGCTTTTAATTAAAACCTGGTAAAAGGAACCAAGTCTTCGGCAGGGAAGCGCGTCCTTCCCATCGCTGGCTTGAAGGCTGGTCATTATTTTTATTTATTATTCTGTTTAATGATGAGATACAGTTTACAAGCCATTGAATAATAATAATTTCAAATGGTTCCCTGTGAATTATAGTTTGTCAGTGTCTTAGAATTTAAATGGTGTGTGGGGAGAAATAGTAGTTATCGCCCACATTAATGGGGGCCTTGGTGGAGGAGGCCTGATGCTGCTTTGGTGGGCTTGAGATTTCCAGTAACGGGGTGGAAGAGGCTCTCACAGGCCTCAATTTCATGAATCTCTGCCCACTGGAATCCCCTAAATTAATCAAAATAACAAAACACTGGAAATACCAGGTAGGGCATTGGTTGATGATGGGTTTTAGTTTTTAAATCCAACAGCTAAATGCAGTCCTCTTAGTTCTCAGTCCCTGGGGAATAAAATATTTCATCCTTCTACAAGTACCAACACTGTCCCTGCTTGTTTTGGAAGTTATGTGCAGAGATGGGTTCATAAAACCATTTTCTTTCCCAGAAATGCTGCTAGTGGCAGAGAATTGCTTGAGGGCAGCTTAAAATGTTAGCTGGGAAGAGTCTCTGCTTTAAATGAACTTATCATGGACACTCTTTTGCATTCAGCTTGTTTTCCACTCAGGCCCTCACAAGTAAATTGATTTTTAAAGTCCTTGTTACGTTGCTGATGCTGCAAAGGGTTGAGTTCATGCTTATTTTGGGTGCTGTGCCCTATCCTGTTGAATCCAGGGAGAAGAGAACAATTTGGGAGCAGCAGCTGGGTTTTGCTTCCACCCTGCCCATGTTTAGACAGGGACGTTTGGGGTGGAAAAGGATCTTCAAATCCAACCATTCCCAGCAGGCCACCACTGCCCCTGTCCCCAAGTGCCACATCCACAGGGCTGTGAAATCCCTCCAGGGTTGGAGACTCCACCACTGCCCTGGGCAGCTGTACCAGAACTTTACAACTCTTTCTGTGAAGAATTTTTCCTGCTCTCCAATCTAAACCTGCCCTGGCACAAGTTGAGGCTGTTTCCCCTCGTTCTATCCCTTGGTACTGGGGATTCCCAGGCAGCCTTGTCATGGATCTGGTCGTGGATTCCTGGTTTTGGTGGAGGCCTGAGGTTTTGCAGAGCCTGCTGCTGTCATCAGAATGCAAATCACAGCTGGCCAGGGCCATGCTGCTCATGTTAATTCCTCAGGACTCGCCTCTCACATGCTCTTCCCACCTTCCCTGGGAAGTGCAGTGCTGTAGTCAGTGATTACTTCCACAGTCTGGGGGAAAATATGCAATATGCAAACCCAATTTGTCATTGGGAGTCAATAATTGGCACCAGGTGCATTACTTAGCATCCTGTCAGGAATTTGGCGTGTCAGCTGATGGATAACTCCGCGCTTTCTCCTGACATTGAGCGTGGTTTGCTCCCTATCAGGGCCCGTGGTCCTTTGCTGCTGCCTGCTTGCCCTGGATCTCTGCATTTCGTAGGTGGAGAGGGTCTTGCTCCCCTCCCTGTGTCCTGGAGCTTCCTGTGCTGTCACATTTCTCATCCCAAAATGAGGATGTAGAGGATGAACCCATGGATTGGCCATGATGAAAGGGACCGGGCAGGAGATACCTGTGAAGGACCAAACTTCAGTTCTTTGTCTTTTCAGCTTCTCCCTGTTTTCCACCAATTTTAACCCATTGGTGCCAAAGAAGCTCCTTCCAGGAGGAGGTGTTCACCACTCTACACAAGGTAGCAGGATCTGGCCATGTATAATTAATACAAATATGTGCATAATTTAAAGCTGCCCCAGGAAAGCCTTAAATTACATGATAACCATGCAGACACTGGCCTAGGAAGGAAAACATGGGGAGTCTCTATTAGTGAAATTAATTATATGTAAGATTGTCTTCAATAACCATGTGGGAATGATTAAGTAATCAGTCAAATAAAAGATTTAATAACAAATTCCCTATCAATTATCCATGAACACCCAGTAAAAATTAACTAAAAATCATTTTTGACGCATCAATTTTAACATTAACAGTGCTGAAAATATTGTAAGATAATTAAGTGCAATTTCTTGTAGAAAAACACACTCATAACAGCAAAACAAACAATCCAAGGAATAGTATTTGCTGAGGAAAGCCAGCAGCTGGAGATGGGTGGTGGCACAGGGAGGTTTGGATGAGGTCAGCTCAGATGAGAGCCAGCAGAACACGGGAAATGGGGTTGTGGTGGCCATGCCCAGTGTGAAGGTCACAACTGTCCCTGTTCTGCTGTCCTGGCACTAAAAGGTAAAGAAAAGCAACATCCCAGGTCTGCCAAAACCAAGGATGGAGTAACCTGGAAGTGTGGAATAAAGTAGGCTGCACCTAGACCTGATCCAGACACTAATGCTGCATTGGATGTCTCTAACCTGATCTTTTCTGGAGGACTTTTTTTTTTTTTTTTTTTTTTTTGTCTATCTGCACCTTGTTTGTCCTTTTTGGTAATTATTCCTTCTATTTTTGGGTTGATAAATTCACTTTATCACTACTACCCCCCACTGTGCCACTAAGGATGGGGATCAGCTCCTTTATCACAGCCTTCCAGGAGACGGGTGTCTGTTTTAGGTTTCACATCCAGGATATTTCTGTGGTTGATGATGGGAAGGGGATACTTTAGCCACTTCTTTAAAGATGAAATTAATTGTCTTGTGGAAGTATCTACTTCTCCTTAAGTTTTAGATGACTGACTTTCACTAGAAATAGAAATTTTTTGATGTTGAGTGAAGGTCAAGGTGAAAAGAAGCATATGAGAGAGTGGTCCAGAGCTCAGTGAAGTCGATGAGAACATTTCTATTAACTTGAGTAGGTTTTAAACACGCTCAAGCTGCAATTTCCTAAAGGTAAAATGCTCTGGCTGTACTAAAGGCAGAGCAATTGTGGGATGCATTAAAAATCCTTCAGGCCCAATCCCTGGCTGATAGCTGGGATGAATCCCTGGCAGTGCCCAAGGCCAGGTGGGACAGCGGAGCTTGGGATAGTGGAAGGTGTCCCTGCCCATGGCAGGGATGGGGGGAAATTGGGGACTTTAAAGTCCTTTTCAACCTAAATTCCCACGATTCCATGAATATGAGGAAGGGGAGGCTTTCCTTGTCTGTTTTCCCATCTCCAAAAATCTGTATCTCTGGGGCTTCCCGAGCCAGAGGTTGTGTTTAACAGCCTGTGAAGGACCATCCACATTGCAGAGAGTGTCCGAAGGCAAGGAAAACAACCCAGGGCAGCCAGAATGTTTTGTTTGGCTTTCATTGCATCTGGTTTTCCCCCCACAGAAACATTAAAATAGTGGGATTTGATCTAAGCATTCCTATGCAACTAAGAAGGAGCAACTTTCTGTGAGGTCCTTTGCAATAAGACCCCATCAAACCAGATCCTAGATGCTGGGAGGGTTAGATTTTATTCCTAGATAACCAGGCAAGCTGTAGGAACAATTGGGAATGAAAGATTTGACTTTTCAAATGAGAAAATAAATTGCTTTTAAAAATGTGCTTACTAGGGACAAAGAAATAAAATAATAATACAATAAAAAAATCTTTTTTTTTTCAGATTTGAGCAATCTTGCAGTAATTCTATAATAGTTCTTTCTGTATTTCTCATAAACCCACAGTTTTCTTTGGATATATGATGCAGCTGGGTGAAAGAAGGGCATGTAATGAATATGTTTTTGTGTTGTTACCACAATGTTTGCTCCCACATCAGGGTTCTGCACACTCTGTTTTTCCAAAACCAAACTGAAAACTCTGTCCATTCCTCTCACAGCAAATGCTAATTAGAAAGGAATTGACATCTACTTGGACTTGCAAAATGTTATTTATCTGCAAAATTCTACGGGCAGCAGCTCACATGGTAATTGTGCTTCTGAGCAATAGTTAATTAGTCCAAATTCTGGAGTTACATTCGTGTTCTACTGACTTGCTTGGAGGGCTTGAATCTAGAGAGGGCTGGAATATTTTCAGCGAGGGTTTATGGTGAAAATAATGGGGGGTTTCTTTTTCTTTTTATCAAAATCTGAGAAATAACCTGCCAAACCAATCATTCCCTCCCAGGAGCCTTGCAGAAGGCCTGGATGTTAATTGCATTTAACCTAGAACAGCAGAGCAGGTTTTTTTTTTTTTTTTTTCTTTATACAATAACTAATATGTAAACTACTGTTGCACTTTGAAATTACTTTCACTTAAATTCTATTATTGGAGCTCCGCAGTGGAAGATATCCAGGGTCCATTTCATTAAAAAAGACTAATTACACTGGAAGCGTGCAACGTACCCGCCAATCTTCCTGGAATGACTGGAAAAATGAGCATTCCAGAGATACAGCACACTTATTTGTCCTGGCATCCCTGGGAAAGGCTTCTGCGAGCATGCAGGGGAGGCCAGAAATGAAATTCTGATTGGTAATGAAGGGGCACTTCTTTTTTTATTTTTCTCCCATAATTGCAGGGATTTACATGGATTGGCTGACAGCTAAGGCAGTGGAAATATCTCCCTTATAATTTCCATTGATAAAAAAAAAATAAAAACAAGGAAGAAAAAGGCAGCTGTGCCACACCAGACCACAACACACCATGACATGTTAATATTCTTTTTATTTATTTATAGAGGCAACCTGGAAACTCCATAAATTTTCCAGGGGAGCCTGACAATAAAAATACACCTTGTGGAACAAAAATACAAACTGGCAAGCTGATCATGGGGCGGATTGGAGGATAACAACTGGGGAATATTCCTGTAGGACACTGCCACATCCCTCTGCTTTGGGAAACCCATTTGGGAAACCCAGCATCCATCAGCAGCAGTGCCTGGGACATGGCACTGGGAAGGATAAAGGGTTTTACTGGGTTTTGCTGGTCCATTCTCAGAAACTCCTATTTTTGGACTCTGATTTGGTGATTTTGGAGCTTTCTGGAGAGCAAGGAGCACTGGGAACAGGCTGTGTTGTATTCCATGAGAAATGGTGATGGCTGAGCTGGTGCAGGTGTGGTTTTGGTGGTCAGTTTTTGGCTGAAATCCCACCCTTTCTGGGGGAGCTGCTCTGCTCACAGGGATTTCTCCTAGGTATTTGGAAATTATTTGTTTAATTAATGATAGGATGAGTCCAGTCCTTACCAATGCTGAAATACTTTGGATTGAAGCTCTGGAATGGTGGGGAAAGGCACCAATTACACGAAAATTAGTGAATTTATGATGATAAACTAGTAAACTAGAATTTAATGGATTTTTTTTTTTTTTTTTTACTTCAACTGTTCTGCTCATGTCAGTGCTGGAGAAGGATAAGGGTAGTTTGCAACCTGCCTAAAAGTTTTGGAGTGATGCTGTTCTTTGTGTCACCACTGTCATAAATTGTCCTGCCAGCTCTGCTAGATCCTTGGCCAGGGTTTTTTTCTTTGGAAGTTTCAAATCTTGCCTGGCAGTTGCAGTACCCACAGCAAACACACCCTCACAGGTTTGGGAAATATTCCTCATTTCAATGTACAAATCCATTACATTTTTTTCTGCCAAGGAATCCCAGAATTCTAGAATGGGTCAGGTTGGAAGGGACCACAGGAGGTCATCTGCTCCAGAAATATGATTATGGGAATCACTGCTCCCCTGGTTCCTGGGAAAAGTTTTCCAGGGGTTTTGCACTACCAAAACCAATTTCCCTCTTTGTGTTGGAAGGATTGGAGTCTGTGGTGGGGTTGGCCCTTTCTTAACTTGGGAAAAGAGGAAAAGCAAGGCTGAGGGTGCCAGAATTGAGAAGTCCAGGCTCAAGGTGTGCCAGGGTTTGAAAGCTTCAGCCTGGCTTGCTGTGCCACCCTCTCCCTGCCAGAAGTCACGGCAGGAGTGAGAATAATGCTCAATTCTTCTGTCTCACACATTTCTGCATCCATGAATTTGACATCAGAGCAATTCCAATTCTTTGTTCCCCCCGTTGGGAGAGTGAAAAATAAACACTTAGCACAAGGAGCAAACCCATGCACAGACAGAGGTTCTGGTCCTCAAGTTAGGGCCATTAAAACCCTGCAAAAACACTTGTGACACACTGGTTTGTATTTTATTAGTGAAGTGCTCCTGCCAAAAATGTGAGACCTCAAGAACTTGCACTAAAAGGGCAGCTGACCTTGAGCTGTACCAAAATAATTCTTGATTCCATAATCTGTATTGTCTAAACAGTTTTATTTTACCCTGAATGAATAAAATCAGGGAATTTTGGGGTGGAATTTTGCCTTGCACTAGCCCATGGCCATGCTGGATGGAAAGGAGGACAGGAAAATGGGATACAGGTGAGAAATGTTCACTGTGGAGTGAAGGGGTTTGGGTTTGGCTCTGTGATGGGAGATGGGATGGGTTCTTGTTGTCATGGGTGTCCTTCAGGCACCTTCCATGAAAGAGGAAATGAAAGTTCAAAATGTAAATTAAAAATGGAAAAGAAAAATTAAAAATTTTTAAAAATGAAATTTCTATTAATTATCTCCTGGTGCTTCAGTGGAAAGCAAAAGACTAAACTCTACTTGTAACAGGAAATAAATTTGGTGCAAGAAGAGGTACTGAGGTGGGAGGATTTTTACATGCTCTGTAAGAACAGGATATGGAAGAGTCCATGTCCTCCACACTACTGAAGAAATAATAATAATAATAATAATAATAATAATAATAATAATAATAATACAATAATAATAATTCTTCAATAATTATTCAATAATTATTCAATAATACAATAATAATGGAATTTGCTGGTCTAAATTCAGAAAAAATATAGGATTTTTAACTCTTCCAGCCTTCATTTTGCCAAGGTAGATAAAACAAAAATTCCTGTTTTATTGCCTAGGCAAAACTTGCCATCCTGACATGTAAAGACAAGAAAATATTTTATTAGGAGACCCTATTCTGTGAAATCTCTGTCAATTGCTTGAACAACTCCTCAGTGTATTCTGCATGCTCTCAGCTCCATCTAAATAATCTGAATGTCCTAATCCATTGATTTGTGCATTATGCTCATAAAGACATTACATTTGAACTTGATATGAAATAAAAGGCTCTGGCCAGTCAATACTCTTCAGGCAAGCACTTGAAAGATTTTATAGGAGGGTCGCTGACCTGTAGACCGAGCTTGGCCCTCAGCTGTCCAGGGAGAGCCCCCTCCACGCTGGGGCTCTGAACCTGCCCTCTCCCTCCTTCCCAAAGCACCACACCAAGCAATAACTTATTGCAAACCCGTGTTTCCAATTGTGCATACAAGGAAAAAACATCCAAACAACGCAGCTGAAAAGAATCCCCCTCAGAGGTGAGATTCTGCTTTATTGTTTCTCTTACCAGGTGCGCCGTGCTCAGTGTTTGGGGTCATTGGTCCCCATGTCCAGCTTTAGCAAGCTGGGCTTTGTCCAGCTCGTGCTCTCAGTGAGGAGCCCCTTCTGGTCCACATTTCTCAGGAATTTCACTCAAAAATGAGCATAGATTTTATGTATTTATGTTTTGAGTGGGGAGAGCAAGTGAAAAGCAGCTCACTCGTTGGCCTTTTTGAGCCATCCCCATGTTTGCTCTAAAACTCCAGGGCTTTGGGGTGTCACCTTTGGATCCAAACCTCTCCCCACCAAGTGTCACCCTGGGCTTGGCTGCGAGCATCTCTGATTTTGTGCCTGTCCAAAATCCTCTGGGGGGAGGTTCTGGCACTCCCTGTGGCAGAAACAGAGCTCCAGATTCTTCAGTTCAAGGCTTTTTTGGTAAGGAAAAAAAAAAATCCATTTGTGAAATTCTGGTAGGTCAGACCGATTCAAAGGTGAATTCAGCTCTGGAATTAGCAAAAAGGTGGGTCACAAAGATGTGAGGCTAAAATATTCCGTGTGTCCAAGCACATCCCTGCTTTGTGAGCTCAGTGAGACATTTGTCCACGGCCAAAATTTAGGGGCACTGCTGAGACAAAGGAGTTTATTTGTAATCAGAATTCCCTTCATGAGGACGGTGATTTATGGACATTTCTAAAAGCAGAAGGACTCGGTGCCATTATTTAAAAGGCTGGGCTGCTTGGAGTTATTTATAAATACCAATACAACAGAAACAGTTTCTAACTTGAGGCAGAAAGATCCAATTCATCATGGAATTCAGCGGGAAAAGGACGGCTCGGCGGGAAGCGGCAGCCGAGGGAGAGAATCTTGATGCAGAATCGAATCTACACAGAACAAGTGTTTCTCTCCTCTTCAGAAATCAAACTGCAAAATGTAAAATAAGTAGAAATAAAGACCAAATCGTCCCAAACCTGTTTTGGTTTTTTGGTTTTGTTTTTTTTTTTTTCCTGGGCAAAACATGCAAAAAAACCCCCTAAAACTCACAATGGAGCAACTTCCATTTTAGATCAGTTTCTCCTCCTCTCGCATGGTCTATTTATTTTTATTGGTTTGTTTCTCATTAAATCCTTCAATTACTCTGCAGTGTAAAATGGTGAAATTATTGGCATGTGCCACTTTCATCATGTATTTGAGTTTGCTTATTACACTTGCAGAAAATGCTTGAATGGTATTAGGCTCTGCTGTGGATTGAGACAGAGTTAATAAATATTATTTGGTGTTTTTTCCCTGAGAAGCACTGCTTTTCTTGATTGTTTTTTACAGTTGGATTGGGAATATTGATTTATTCACCACTGTTACAATAATTGTATACAAGGAACAAAAAATGCAGAGGTAACATTTCATCAGCTCAAACAGATTAATTAGTTGTAGTAGATTAGGCACAGTGTTACACAGAAAGATTTGCATTTAGAGGAAGAAAAAAGTTCTTTTTTTAATCTTAAAAAAGGCAAGAGAATTTAATAGAGATGTGATACACTGAGCTGCTTGGCTTATTATTCAATCAGTGCTTCCAAATGAGTATTAAAGGGCAACTTTAAATATGAACTCCTCTTTCTAAAATAAAAATAATCTAGAATTGTTGAATGCACGGTGTGGGGTTAGCTCAGCTCACCACACTTTTAAAAGAAAAGTTAACTTTCTTTTGCACATTAAATTTAGAACTCCATAGAAATTATAAGTCAAGGCCTAACAGGACATTTAAAAATCAAAATTTCCTTTCTGATATTCTGGCTGCATGGAAGCAAATATGTTGTTTATATTTTTCTCTGTGTGCCCAGAATTAAGGTGAACTCCGATGCAGAAGGTAGATATGACTGCCTTTTGTGTGAGGTTGGCTTGGCTGTACCACTGAAAATTATTCATTAAAGGTTATGAGGCATTAACAAGAGTTTAAAAAGTGTCCTGGTTGTTCCCCATTTGACCCCTTTCTGCAGGGAATTGAAATTTCCCACTGCTCTGGACCACTGACACCACGAGGGTAATTAAGCAATTTCCCTCAAGGTTTCAAGTTTGAACATCTCTCCGTGTTGGAACAGAGAAGAGAAACATTTTTTATCACTCTCCCCTTCCACAGAAACCTACAGAGAGCGGCACACCGGGCCTGGCCTGACATGCTGATTTTCCTTTTAAACCATCTGTTAAATCATCCTGCCTTGCAACATAGCAGACATTATAAATGCCCCTAATTTTTCAAAGCAGTGCACGAGGATTGAGCTGCTTGGCTTTCCGAGGATGCAGCGCCGTCCCACCCCAGCCATCGAGAGAACATTAAACACCCCGAGCTGCCTCCACAGCTCCGAAAACGACGCTTTTTTGTCAGCCTGGCAGTGCACAGCAGCTTTCAATCTGGCTTAAGGGGCCACTGGAGGGATGCTCCAGTGGTGCAGGATCCTGGAGCAGCACGGAGATGTCACAGGCCCCCCTGGTCCCCTCCTGGTCCCTCCTCTCAGCTCCAGTGCCTTCTCAGCCCGTGGATGACCTTGTCCTACTGTCCAGCAGCGATCCCAGAGGAGCAGCTGCTCTTGGGCCCTGCACAGGGAATTCCAGGTCTTTTGGGAGTACTCTGCAGTTTCTTCATCCTGAATTCCAGGTCTTTTGGGAATACCCTGGAGTTTGCTCATCCTGAATTCCAGGTCTTTTGGGAGTACTCTGGAGTATGCTCATCCTGAATTCCAGGTCTTTCGGGAGCACCCTGGGGCTTGCTCATCCCGGTGCAGGAGGAGAACCAAAATCTGTTCAATTGTGTTTGCAGCAGTGCCTGGGGGCTGGATGAGGCCCCTGGGATGGAGCTGGGCTGGGGGAGGGCTGTCCCCAGGGCTGGGTGTTTTTCCATGGATTGTGCAGAAGTTAAGGTGTGGAATGGTGTGGGGAGGATGCTCAGGGCACCCCGTGTCCCCGAACACCAGGAGCAGGAGCACAACCCAAGCCCTTCCCACCCCTGTCCATTTATCCTGATTCTCCTCCTGGTGCTTTGGGTCTTTTTTCCAGTAAATTTATCTGCCACGTGAATGACAATTGGCTGATTTACCACTGTCTGAGAAGAAGAGGAGAGCTGGCCCTGGGTCCATCCTCCCCCAAGCCTGGATGTGGTGGGAAGCAGGTGGGATCTGCCCACGGATCCGTCCTTCCCAGCCACCAGGTGCTGCTCCCTAATGCAGCACTAATGCTGCTTAATCTTGAGAAGTGCTACAGCCTTGGATCACAAATTAAAGGCCTTGTCAATACTGGGAGACATTAAAAAAAGAAAAAAAAAAGGTTAAGGAAGGTTAGACTTGAGCTATAAAACCTCTGGCAACACTACCCTCTGCACTGTTTTTCTGAAGGGAAATGTGGGAACATCATTATGAAACCACACGTGCTGATTTCTTTACAAAACACCCTCAAGGATCCCGACAAAGAATTGATAACATGATTCCAATGAAGTCCAGCTCAGAAAAAGATCAAATCCGTTGTTTGTGAGGCTGCTCGGGCTGCCCTGGGCACTGGTGAGGCACTGGGAGGCTTTGGCAGGCTCTGACATGAGAAGGGAAAATCTCCTTGATGCCGAGCTGCAGCCAGGGATGCTGAGCTGCTCCAAGAGCAGAAACCAGGGCACAGGACGAGCTGGAAAGTCTCCAGTCACTTCACACGGGAGGGCAGGGCTGGATGGGAGATTGGGAATTGGGAATTGCTCCCTGGCAGGGTGGGCAGCCCTGGCACAGGATGGAATTCCCAGAGCAGCTGTGGCTGCCCCTGGATCCCTGGCAGTGCCCAAGGCCAGGCTGGACACTGGGGCTGGAGCAGCTGGGACAGTGGGAGGTGTCCCTGCCAGGGCAGGGGTGGCACTGGGTGGGATTTAAAATCCCTTCCAACCCAACCCATTCCCGGATTCACTGAACACACACTGGGTGTTCCAGGGATGAATTTTATTATTTTTCAAAGTGCCAGGTTTGAACTGACCTGATTTTGTCCTTAATTTGTAGCCACAGACCCCGGGCATGAGCTCCTTGGTGCTTCTGAACAGCAGCAATGAGATATTTTGGGGAATTCTGCAGCAAACCAAGCTCTCCTCCTCCTCCATGTAATGGATTTGTAAACTTTCAAAAAAATTGTGCTCCATCCTGCTGTATTTAACCTTCAGATGTGTCTTTCTGGCAGACAAGGAACAAAATATTCCAGCTGCTATGAAAGATAATCATTAAGGTGATCTAACTCCAAAGATCAATAATATCTCTCCAGGACTCTTCAAGGGTTTCTGTGATATCTTCTCTCTCATTAAAAATCATATTATAAGATGTTCAGGTAAAGGGGGATTTGATAATTTCTCCAACATTATGGAAAAAGTTTTATGAAACATTTGCTCATCTGAACAATACCTGGGTGAAACAACTTAATAAAAATGAACAGGTGAATATGTATTTATTTTGCTTAGGCAGTTTCTGAGAATATCACTAATTATATAATAATTGTATTATAATACTGATTATAGTAACTAAGAAATTACTTTCCTTTTAAAGATGCACATTACAGGAGACAGATCCATTCATTTAGGGGAAAAATATTAATTTTAACATATATATATATATATATATATATATATGTATATAAAGTTTAATATATTAACATATATATTTTAAGTTTAACATATATATTCAATTAAATTTGCATTTTAATTCATTTACTTGACCAAAACAGCAGCAAACTCCAAAGTTGGAGGTGGAAGGAGCATCCATGGTGGCCATTCCCTACCTGGCCCACACTGGGCTCATTTGGAAACACAGCTGAGGTCAGGGATGGGGATTGGGATAGGGATGAACACTTTTCCTGATACACAGGAATTCTTTCAGGCAATCCCAGCGTGATTTGGGTTGGAAAGGACCTTAAATCTCATCCAGTGCCACCCCTGCCATGGCAGGGACACCTCCCACTGTCCCAGCTGCTCCAACCTGGCCTTGGGCACTGCCAGGGATGGAGCAGCCACAGCTGCTCTGGAATTCTTGCACTCCAATATAAAATTTTTCCATGTCTCTTGCCCTTTGCCTTCTCAGCTCAGCTTGGCTGACACAGGAGGAGTTTGATTTTTGATTAAACTAAATATAAATTGAAGATAGCAATATGGAAAGATAGAAGTGCCCAAAGAAAAAAGGGTAAGCCAAATCCCACAGCCAAGATTCGCCTTGCACTTAAAAAACCTCTGCCACAACAATTTCTACTCTTATTTTAGCCTGATAGCTCTATTTGGCCACTGCTGAAAAACAGCTAAAATATAAATATTATGAAGAGAAAGGAGTCTATGGCTCTGAAATCCTCAGTGAGCAGATTTGCTGTAGAAATCAATGACATTTTTACCTAATCACTTTTCAAACAAAGCTACGGTTTTGATTAAATCCTGTGCACGGCCACACGGCTCTCTGCTTTTCAAGCTAATCAAGTGTTACACTTCAGACAGAGGAAAATATTGTATTTCATTTCTACACCTCCTTTGTCCATGACAAGGCTATAAAATTTCTGCTTTTTCAGCCTTACAACTCTTGCAGCTTTCGGGTCTTTTTGCACCTGTGAAGGTGTTTACTCAGCTATGAACACAATTATGACATGCAATAACAGTTGCCTTTCAAACAAGCATCTGGAAAACCAGGGGTAGTGTGGATTCAGACAGTGGCAGAATTTGGGAAGACTGTCAATGAAAAGAACTCTCATTTCTTTCCCTGAGCAAGAAATTGCACACAGAGAAAACAAACAAACAAACAATAAAACAAAAAAAAAACGCACAAAAAAACCCAAAAACCAAACAAACCAAAATCCCAAAAAAACAACAAGCTGTTAAACATCAAGGATTTTAAAGAAATTGAAATATAAACCCAAAACTTACATGAAAATACTCTTTATTCTAATATATTAACACTGTTTCCTCCTAGTAAATCACACAGTGACTGATATTCCTATAAGAACTTTATAACAGAACTGTACCTGTGCCAGATTAGCGTGCCCATCGTCCTGTTTCATAAAAGCCAAAATTCATCAAGGAGCACAGTTTGAATCAAGATCCTGAAATACTCAGGGAATCCATCCCATGGAATTTGGGTAGTTTTAGCTTATCTCGGGTACTTCAGTGTCCACAATGTTTGGGAGCACATTCCTGGCCAATCACTAGGTCATTCATCCCACAGAATCCTTTTCCTGGAGAAAAGTAGGGACGGGACAAATGTTCCCACCATGAGGATCAACAGGAACAGGGTTATGGGCTGGTCACTCCTCCAGGAACCTCCAGGGAACTCCAATGGGAAAATTTGACCCTCCAGCCCCGCTCCCTGCATCAACTGGGGTGTCAACCTCCACCCAAGGTGTCACTCTGCTCCTCTCCCACTTTGTTTATTGGAAAAAAAGGAAAAAAAAATGCTAATATTGCTGCCCTGAGACAGTTGTCTCTGTAATAACACAGGAAATAGCCATAATATTCTGCAGATTCGTTGTTGTAGAGATTGGAGATTGGATAAAAGGAGTAAAAGGAGAGGTGGGAGTAAACCTGCAAATTGGGATGTGGCTGCTTCAAGAAAGAGGCACAGATGCCCTTCAAACCCATCCCTGTTCCTGGTGCTGTACAGACAGAGATTTAGGGAAATGTCTTGTCTGCCCATGGCAGGAGCAGCAGGAATTTGTCTCCAATTTCTGTCCCTGCTGTGGAGCTGATGGGGCACAGTTGCTGCTCCCAAGGACAGGTAAAAACCACAAACATCAGGAACTGAGCAAATTTTCCCCTGTCCCGAACATCCAGGGCTGGGCTGGGCACTGAGACAGCAGCACACGGGGTGAGACACCCCTGGGCAGGGGAGGCAGAGCTGAATTGCCTCCAAGCACTTAGCAAAAAAGGGGGAAAATGTGAAATTTCCGAGGAAATAAAAAGAGAAGAGGAAGAGACATTGGCTCGCAAAGCAACCGTGAAGACGATTTAAAAATCCAGGCAGGAGTTTTACCCAGCTGTGTGGGATAAAACTGTAAGTTCAGCAGAACAGAGCAAAGCTGATCTGGAATAGTTTTAAATGTCTTTTCCCTCATAACTAGATTATTCAGTACAATGTCATTTGCTGCCACTGACATTTTCTTTAAAGTCATAAAGGCCTACATAGTAATAAAAGGGCTCAGAATAAAATTAGGAATATCATGTATAAATTATCTTTAACCTTAGCTTCATTTGGACTGTGACTTTTTAGACCTGATCAATTTTCATGAAACTATCCACATAAAACTGTGAAAAAATATTTGATCCTTGGCTCTCATAAAGCTCCTGTAACAAGCCTGGTACTTTCTTGATACTTAATAGTGATGTTGGTGTCTGTCTCTGTGGGCAATTCTATAAAGCCAGGGATAATGTCTGAGGTTTAATGCAATTTCTTGAGCATTGTTATGGAAAACATCTACCCAGCTACATACATTTTATGTTGTTTGTACATAGCACACGTTTGCCCAGCTGCTGTTTAGTTCCAAAAGGGGAACAGACAACTTTTGGTGGGATTTTATCCCCTCTCCTTCACAAAGAACAAGTTGTTGTGAGATTTTTAAGGTCAATTTTTTTCAGCACAGCCCCTCTAATAATGTTGAAATTGTGGAAGTATCCTTGTGTGCTCTGCAAATGGGAGGGATATTGAATCATGCAGTGTCTGATATTTTACCCAAAAAGTTTCACACTCATATTGGACACCTTTTAAACCATTCAATAAATGGTATTGTGCACTCCAGGGGCACCTGGAGAAGAGGTGGAGGCACCTTTGAACAATGTTTGTCCTCTCCCTGATGGCAAATCAATTGCCAAAATATCCTGGCAGCCAAAACCACTGGCAGTGGCTGAGAGGGTTAATCATGACCCAAGGAAATAAAAAACCCCCACATTTCAGTTCAAACATGTATTTAAATGAGAAGCAAAGTGGAAAGTTCCCAGTGGCTCCTGCGTGCCCTGGTGCAGCCAGGTGGGATGTTCCAGGGGGGAGAACAGGCAGGATCTGATGGCTTTGACCTCCAGCCAGCTATTAAGGAATTTAAGGGATATAAAAGGGTGGCACCAGCTGGAGGAGGAGCTGGCCATGGTTGACTGCTCATCCATGAGCACTTGCTGTGGGGGAGGATCTGGGTGCCTGCAGGCACAGGGGGAATATCTGAGCTCCCTTGCCTGGCTGGGATGAAAATCTGTTGGGTTGTTATCCATCCCAAAATTACTAAAACTCCACGGGCCTTCCATCCAGGATGGGCAGAGATCTGAATAAATGCAGGTTTACACCTGAGGAAATTGGAGTGGCTTTCAACTCTGTGTCTGAGGGTGTGGGTGGGTAAAAATGCTCTTTCCAAGGAAACTTCTGCATTGGTGCCCTCCTCTTCTGCTCTCTGCTTGTCACTTTAACCCTGCTGGCTGTATTTTGTTCTGTTCTGAAATTAGAACTAATCAAGAGCTGGATTGTGAGGCGTCCAGGTTAACCTTTCCTCACATGTGTCATATTTTATGTACTAATAGAAATTCCTGTGAGTGGTGCATTTGGAGAGGCTGACAGCAGGATAAAAGCCAACTGCTCAGCACTGCTGTTTGTTTCCTGGAAAGGGGATTTCTGAGAGAGAGGGGAATGGCATGGAGAGGAAATTAATTTCATCTATTTCAAGGTAGCAAGTGGCAATCACATGTGGTTTTTAAATCTCTTGGAGGTCATACTCCACCACATATTCCTGTTCAGGGCAAGGCACAGTGGTGTGGCTGATTTTGGCTGAGGGGCTGATTTTGGCTGAAGCCACTGCCCTTGCTGACACCACCTCTCTCGTGTGGTCATGGGCAAAGCCTTTGATCCTGCCTGGATTCCAGCTGGGATGTGGGATGTGGGAGCAGCACAGCTGGGCACAGCTGGGCTCATTCATGATGAAAAATGTTCTGGTATTGTAACAGAATTCCTATTTGGGCTGGAAGAGACCTTAAAGACCATCCCATTCCCACTCCTGCCATGGCAGGGACACCTCCCACTGTCCCAGCTGCTCCAGCCCCAGTGTCCAGCCTGGCCTTGGGCACTGCCAGGGATCCAGGGGTGCCACAGCTGCTCTGGGCACCTGTGCCAGGGCTGCCCAACCTCCTCGGGAACAATTCCTTCCTAATATCCCATCAAAAACTACCAGGTGAACAATCCCAGCTGTGCCAGCCTTTCCTCCCAGCAGAGCTGCTCCATCCCCTGACTGCTCTGCTGCCTCCTCTGGGCTCTCTCTGCCAGCCCCACATCCTTCCTGGGGTGGAGGCAGGCTCCTCTCTGTGTATGAAATCCTCACCAGCCCTCAGACAGCTCAACATTTCTATAATGGACAGAAAATGAGGTTTTCTGCCCACTGCTAATTAACAAGGAGCAAAGCAGCTCCACAACCACTGCTCTGCCTGGCCGTGGGCTGAAGCCAGTTCATGCCATCCCCTTGGATGAGCGAGGAGCTTTCCCTGCTAGTCTGAGCCCCCTAAATCACTGCTGTATTTCATGGCAGCCCTTGAGCACGAGATGGAGTGGGTGAACATATGTTTACATTGCTGATAGCTTTGAACTATAAGTTCTGCTGCATATTAATGGTGTATTTATGCATGGTAATTTAGTGTGCATGAGTCATTTATCTAATAAAATGTTAATTACTAGTTACTAGGTATATTTATTTACAAATTGCCCTGGAACTTACAATGGAAATTTCATCCTCTGGTCTTTTTTCAAGGAGAGGGCCTCCACCTTTTCTTAATGCAATATTTTCCATGAAAAGTAGAATTTCTTGATGCTGGACCTCCTCTGTTGTGAGCTGAGCCATGATCCAGCAGCTCTCCATCCCAAAACACAATATGAGTAAGTCCAAAGAATCCAAATCTTCCCACACGGTCTGATCATTCAAAACAGGTTTAGGAATCTGACACAAAATAAGAAATCTGAAAGGGGGAGTTTACATCCTCTAATTGAGGATTTTTTTCATTCTGTGACAATGGGAATTAGACACCCATCTTCCTAAAGAAGTTTAGGAATCTGACACAAAATAAGAAATCTGAAAGGGGGAGTTTGCAGCCTCTAATTGAGGATTTTTTTTCATTCTGTGACAATGGAAATTAGACACCCATCTTCCTAAAGGGCTTTAAGGGATCTGTTGTGGGTTTATGGCATGGGGGGGTCAGAATTAATATCTCAGACCCCGAGGCCTGTATGCCTGTGTTCAATGGGAATCCTGCATTTCTGGGACAGAGATCTGGGGAGAGGCAGGGGGTGTGAAAGGGGAGGTGTGAGGGAGCTGTGGCTCTGCAGCTCTTTATTCCCCAATCGATTCCCCATCCTGAGATGCTGCTCTGGCCCTGAGGTGTGGTGCAGGATTTAGAATCACATTTCCCACTTTCCATGGACCATGCAAATTTATGGCCCAGTTTTCCCACAGATACTCCATTGTCCTGCCAAGTGGAGGACCACAGGGGTCCTTGCTCCAAAGTAGCAACCTTTTTTAGTTTTCCCAGCTGAAAATGAGCCCCAGTGCAAAGGAAATCCTCTGATTTCGGGGGGAATACATCAAGAAGAATCATGAGCATCTCTAAATATTGCAATGCAGATGCATATTTTTAAGAAAATCCGGCATCAGAGTAGCAGAATTATGGCAGCAGGATGAAATCTTTCATGTTTTATAGTATTGGTCCAGCAGCATTATAATCCTCACCCTCTCCAGAAGGCTTTAAATCCTCATATTTATAATATGTTGATGCAATTTTAGTTTTCTGTCAGACAGCAGATCCTAACAGTTATGGTTAAGGTCCTTTTTGCTTTTTGCACTCATATTTACAGAGATTGAACTTGCAAACTCGTCAGCACTTAAACAATCTTGCTGGCTGGGTAATAAGAGTTTTCAGCTATGTGAAAAAGTGCCTTAGCACATCTAATATGTTTTATTATTTCCCTTATCCTGGCTTGGTGTTTCTCAAAGTAGATCCACAGGAGTTGATGGAGCTGTTTCTAACAATGTAATATTTGTTCATTTGTGATTTGGTTTTAATTTTTTATTCTATTTTTTGATATTTTTGATATTTTTTTATATTTTTTGCTTTGCTGCTGGTGTCAGCTTTAACAAATCAGAGCCAGGTAGGACAGGGCTTGGAGCAACCTGGTCTGGTGGGAGGTGACCCTGTTCATGGCAGGGGCTGGAGCTGGATGAGCTTTAAGATCCTTTCCAACAAAAACCACCCCATGACTCCATGATTCTGTGCCTGTTATTCTGCACCCAGGGCCTTGTGAAACCACGGTGGGAAAGAGCTGCTTCATGGTAATTTGGATGGAGCTTGGGGTGGCAGCCAGAGCCAGTGCTGCCCCAGGTTGGGTGAACGTTTGATTCCCGGTGTGGGATGTTGGCACAGCTCTGGCCTGCCCTGAGCAATCAGAGTTTTTGCACAGTGGGGAGGGGGCCTGGCACCTTTTGGGATGTGCAGGGAGCTGTTGTGCACTTTCCAAACTTCTGAGCAGCACAGAGAACCGAGCAGAAAAAGGGTTTCTGGAGGCGGTGAAAATTATGCAGGAACACATCAGCCTGGCCAGTGAAGTTTATGATGTTCAAAAGAGACCAGCCTGTTGAATTTCATAAGTTGTCTCTGTTCAGAGTAAATATTTTATATATGCACATCCATATATGACATCTAAAATTTTGGGGAAGGAAAAGATTTGCGCCTGAACAAAAATAGTCGGTTCTGTTTTGTCTCCTTCTTTGGATATTAAGGGAAGAAGTGTGTTCTAAGAAAAGGCCCAGTTTGTGTGAAAAAACCTCCCAGCACATCCCATCTTCTGGCCTGTTGCAGACCAGCATCACTGTGATCTTGGTATCCTAAAAAAAGGGGGGAAAAATGATGCAGAAGGCTGAGCCTCCACATTTTCCTTCAGCACAGAGAGGGTTTCAGAAATTAGAGTGTCCTCCCAGGGCTTCAGATGGCGTAGAGGGTAAAAGATTTCAAAGGCAGTTTTAATGAAAGAGAAATACTGAAAGGAAGAACACAGGGAGCAGTGACACTATAGTTCTGCTAAATTTTACATTTAAACTAAGAGGCTAATCATAATTTATTCTGTCAAAGAAATGACCTATATGTAAAGAAGACAAAATACGACTTGATGATTAAAGACTGGAAGAAATATCCTCTATAGTTATGTCAGTACTGCGTGTTACTGTATACGTAATCTAAAGCAGTGTTTGAAATTTCTCCTAATTATATTTGGAACCCGGACCACGAGGTCCTTGGGGAAATGTTGAGTGCATTGCAGGGATGTGGCAGCTTCCCTGCACTGCCACTTCTGATGGCACATCTGAGTTAAAGCTTTTTTAAATGCTTTCAGCCCTGGGAAGTGGTGAGGGCTGGGTGAGGGAGGGTTTCTTGCAGGTGACTGGAAAGATGCCCAGCAATATCCTGGTGGAGGACCAGGAGGCTGCTGGCAGTGGGAGCTTCCTTTCTATTGTTCAAAAAAAGCCATTTATTTAAAGAGTCCAGGGCTGATTTCTTTATTTTTCTATTAATAGTCATGCTGCTTGACAGATAATTTTGTTGTGGAGGCCTCAGGGCAGTAGAAAAGTGCAACTCTTGGTTTGATCTCAGCTCAAGCAGAGCTCCATGGATTGTGGTGCTCAGGTGGAGGGGTCCTGGCAGTCAACAGCAGCATCCCGGAGCCGGAGGCTCCATTTAGGGTATTTGTAGCTTAATAAAGAGACAGGATGTTCAAGCACTTACAAAGCTTTCCAGAAGTTGCAGGATATCCTGATTAGGCAGAGATGAAACAAGGAAAATCCTCTCTTTCATGTCCAGAGCAGCTCCCTCTTCTGTGGTGTCACATAAATTTGCCATTAAAACCCAGGTACCAAAAAGGAGAAGCTCACTTGTGTTTATGGTGGGGAAACCTGAATCAAATGAGAAAGTGAAATTAAAGCTGAACCCAAACTTGAGGCTGGTGTGAAAAGTTAAATTCTATTCTACTTGAAAGGAACAAACTTGTTACATTAAATAATTAAAATTACTCAGAGGTGTTGCACCATCACAGATTCCTCCAAATACAGAATGCCATATCAAATACTTTTTTCCTTCTAGCAATTAAAACAGAAATGTAGATAATTTTGCTTTTTCACTAATTAAAACAATTAAGAAGAGAATAATTTTGATCCATTGATGTTCCTGCAGCATGATCTAATAACTTCCGTATTTAGCTTTTTATTCTCTTTGTGCAGAAGATGAGGATAAAAAAAAAATTGTACCGTGAGTATAGGACAATTCTGAAAACAAAAACCCCCAAGCCCCACCAAAACTTTGCAAACAATGAAAAAAGATTTTTCAAAATCTTGATGAGGTGCAATAGCACGTCCATGAGCAAACTCCACTTCAGTCTAAAGAGGAAACTCCATAAAAAATAAGAGTCCATTAAAAAACACCCAATTGTTAAAACCTGTTTTTTTTTCTTATGGAGGTGTGGAACCCAGGTCGCTCTGCCTCTTGTTTTGGGGATGCCCAAAATTCTCTCAGGCTCTTAATCCTTGAATTGAGATAAAATAGTGAAGTGATCTCCTGCACTGATTCCTGGAGATGTACCCAGGAAAACCACATTTCTCTGGAGAAGATTAACATAATATTGTCCTGCTCTGCAGGTGCTGAATTGACTTTGAGTCCATTTCTCTTACTTCTTATTTTTGGTGTTTTTTTTCATATATTTATTTTCTTTTTGTTCTAAATGGACACTTGCTCTTCTCCAAAACACAAACCCACAAACCTAGAACATTCTCCCTGGTCCTGTTCTGTATCTCAGAGTTGAGATATGTAAATAGCAGGTGTTCCAAGGAGAATATAATTGTTTTACTCTATGCCAGTGGATTTCCTCTGTTTATTGGTATCAAATTTTCAGCAGGTCCGTTCCTGCCTTTCAAAATCTGAAATCAACACTTAAGGCTCATTACTCAAATGAAATAATTATTTTAATTTTTTCCCATACATAATACATTAAATGTTGCATATATTTGCATATCAAGGAGAATCTTGATTACAAAAAAAAGATACCCATCCCCTTGTTATCATAAGATTGTTGTTGCTACAAAACCATGGGAGGTGAGTATGCAGAAGTTATGGTTGCCGAGCAACTATAACAGCACAATTTACTGCCTAAGTATTGCAGATTTAAAAAAAAATACACACACACAAAAAAAAAGCACTGGCAACATCAACAATCACCATATTATTGCTCTTCCCCAGTAAGAGAATTATATCCTGTAATGAAAATTATTCAATATAAGGTCTGTGATATTGTATTAATTTTCTAAAATGTATTTGACTTGAATTTACTCGCAGTTTCTCAGTACTCCCTAGGATCATTATATGATCATCACTGGAAGCCAACTATTTGAGCATTATAAAAAGATTTTGCAAAGAGGATGGAAAGCATTAAGGATTGCAAGTTATCTCCCATTTATATTGTTCCCAGAAGGAAAGAAGGAAATCCAGCCTTCGTTGCAGGAGGCAACTTGCCAGCAGAGGAAAATGGAACCCTGCTTTTCTTTTTGGGCAGTGCGGGGCTCTTGGGAATTTGGATTTTGCTTCTCTTTTCAACGGGAGACAGTATTTTGGGCACAGGACTCAGTGCTCCTGGTGTGAAATCCAGGTCAAGGATGGGTGTTTGCCTTGGAATTGAGATGCACCTGTCCAGCTGGACCGAGCTGGGACCACTCGTGTGGGTTTTGATAAGATTAATCGTTTTCAAATGGAATGAGATGAAATCAAATTATGTATTTAATCTTTACGGCAGGGGAAAAGCAAACTTAAAAAATTAAGGCTTCAGCCTCATGTATATCGAGTACTTCCATGGGAATTGTTTGAGGAGGTTTGATTGAATCTATAAACCTTGAGCAAAATCCTGGTTTTCCTGGGAGGCAGAGCGTGGTCCGTGGGTAACAGCCTGGCAGGGGTCCCATGGTGGGGCTGGAGTGTTGGGAATGGGGCCTGGGAGAGCAGTGGATGCTGTAGGGGCATCCCAAGGGATTTGGGAGCTGCAAAGCCTTGCTCCAATTGCATCTGGAGCAAGCTGAAGGAAGAGCACTCACAAGACATGAGGTGTATATAAAATATACTGCATCATTTCTCTGAGCTAAACCAGTGTATATTTGAGATTATTTAAAGTGTTTTCTGTGGTGATTTGAATGATTGGAGCGTAAGATAGTTATTAGAAAGCTTTGTGCTTTTCTCCCTGACTGTCCCAATTCCATGCACTTTGCACATATCTATAAACATCACCAATGTTTCAGCTCATTCTTAATAAGGGTGGTAATTAATGTTGGCTAAATATTGGTCTAATGAAGCTCTTTAGACATAAATATTCCTCTCTCTTGTGCCAGCATTGTTCAGGAACCAGCCATCAGGCACAATTCACTTTGGTGGAATTATGGAATGTCCTGAGCTGGAAGGGACCCACAGGGACTGAGTCCAGCTCCTGGCCCTGCACAGACCCCCCAAAAATCCCACTGAGAGCATTGTCCAAAGGCTCCTGCAGCTCTGGCAGCCTTGGTGCTGTGCCCATTCCCTGGGGAGCCTGGGCAGTGCCACCACCCTCTGGGGAAGAACCTTTCCCTGAGATCCAACCAAACCCTTCCCTGACACAGCTCCAGCTGGGTGCTGGGATTGTTAATGGCATCGTGCTCTTCTCATCCTGGTGATTTAGGTAACGCTCCACATCCTTCCATGTGCAGTGAGAGAGCAGAATTTGCACATTTCAAGTGAGCCTGGTGCCACATTTTAGCAGCAAACTGGGACATTTGGCATGTTTCACCTGCTGGTGGGAAAAGCTGGACGGATGCCTCCGTGTTTTCTGAACTCACAAAAATGATCGTATCTAGAGGGATCTGCCTCGATTTTGCATGCATCTCAGGCCCTGGCAACCTCCAAGTTTGGCCAGGTCTTGTTTCAGCTCAAGTGTAGCTCGTATTTCTGCAGTTTGCCAAGTCTGTCTAGGAAATGAAAATAGAAGAAGCTTTAAAACATATGGAATTGGTGCAGGGTGGATTTTACCTTGGATTTATGCATTGGCTGTTACACTTTGGGCAGAGAAATGAACCAGAGATCCTATGCAGTGCCTCTGTGTTTCTGTGAGCCCAGAAGAGCTGCACCCAGGCTGCCAGAGCTCCAGGACCGTTTGGCACAGGGTGGGATTTTTGGGGTGTCCTGGGCAGGCACAGGAGTTGAACTCAATCCTTGTGGGTCCCTTCCAACTCAAGATGTTCTGTGGTTCTCTTCTTGCCCTTGGCTGAGGAAGAGAATTATTTTCTTTCCTTCTTCTTTTCCCACCTGACTTTGGAGTGCTGCTGGTCAGGGCAGCTTTCAGAGGACCTTGAAAAGGAGAGATGGATCTCTTGGCTGTGAGTCCAACTCAGCTCCAAAAGGCGATGGCCAAGGTGAGGAGGCTCCAGTCCCTGCCCCTGTGAGCCTCTCCTGGCTGGAATGTTTCCCAAGAAACTGCCAGCTCTTATTCCTATGAGTGCATCACTTCCTGGACATGCTTAAGAAAATCTAGACAACAAAAAACCCAAGAAGCCCAAATAAGCCTATTAATCATTATAAAAGAAATTAAACAAGCCAGCCTCAGCAATAATACAGTGTCAAGAAAAGGACCCAAGATGATTTCACTTTTCCTAGCTGGGCTGTGATCCTAAAATATGTGGATCTTGTTGATCACATCATGGCAAGTCCAAATTCCAGCTGTGTGGATGGCTCTGGTCAGATGTGTAAATATTTTCCAAGAGGTGTCTTTAAATCCCATTTTATTTTAGACTAATAGACATCCACTTATGTATGTGGAGAGCTTTTTTTTTTTTAATTTTTCTTTTTTTTTTATTGCTGAACTATTTGGCTTTTCTGTTAGGGCCAATATAAGGGTTAATTAGGAAATTTTTATTTGGGTTGCAAATCCCCAGTGCCTAATCCTAATTATTCAGAATTAACACCTACTATAAAAAGTCTATTTCATAACTTTTTTTTTTCCTGGCGTGATTGCAAACACAGTTTTGCAAGAAAAATATGTTTCTAATAATATACTATCATTTCCATGTTTTAGTGTAATAATTAAGGTAGTCCTAATTCACGTCTAAAATCTAATTTTCATAAATGAAACATCATCTAAATATTTAATTGCAATGAGCAGAGATTTCAGAACAGGTGTTCTAGGAGCTGGTAGATGCCCCCGACGTTGGCAGATGGGTTTGGAGGTGAAGATGTTGGTGGGGTTCCCGTGGATTAAGTTCTTCAGGGGTGAGGGTGGCACAGGTGACTCTGAAGCCCTCCCCCATCCCTTTGCTTCACATTTAGGGATGGCTGAGGTTCTTTTTTCTGCCAGAAAAATCAGCACAGGATCAGGCTCTGGTGAGCCACAGTTTAATCACTCGCACACGGTGTGTGGTTTCTACAAAAGCTTTCAGTTAATGGGATGAAGTTTTCCCTCCTTGTAGCTTTCTGATTTGTGGGTACGTTTGTATTCACCTCCAGCTTGAATCCTTTCTGGTCTGAGTTTGGGTTGGAGGGGGAGCAATGGAGTGGATTTATTTTGCCCTTAACTTGCATAAATAAACATTTATTTTTAAAAAATCCTAATTTTCCTTGACTGCGAAGAGAATTTAAATGAACATATTAAATAATCAGATTGTCTAGGAAGGATTTTGATCAGTTTCCAACATCTACAATAGATTTTTCCTCTGTCTGTCCTTTGATGCCCCATCCCATTCCAATGGGATGGGCTGGAGATGAGCCTTGAGGGGCTGGAAATTCAGAGATTACTTTCTTCTTCCTCTACCACCAATGACAAACTCTTCAGACTTCAAAAAAATTTCCTCTGATTTTTTGAAGTCTGAGGAGTTTGTCATTGGTGGTAGAGGAAGAGCCAAAATCAGTGTCTCAGCAGGAGCCCCTTGGCCACCCAGACCTCCACGCTGGGGATGATTCCCAAGACTGGCGTTTTTACTTTGGGATGAGCTCCAACAGCTGCATAAAATCTGACTTGAAATTTGGCAGGGAGAAAGCCTTCAGGGCTTTTTATTCTGTCCCACAAAACATCTCTCAGCTTTAACTAAGTTATAAACTGGTTTTTAAGAAGCCCCTTTGGCTTTTTTTTTTTTTTTCCTGGAGTTTCCCTCCCCTGGCTCCCAGGTCACAGGTGGGTTTTATGAAATTCCAAAGAATTTTGACCCTGACCCTGGGGCCCAACATCACCTTAATCCCTGCATCTTCTCCCAACATTCCCTAACACCCCCAGGTGCCTCCACAGAGGGAATATTTCTGTATTTTCCCAGGAAAAGAAGGTGTGCAAGTGTGAAATACTGAGAAAAAACCAAAGGAAGCTGGACACAAGAAATCAATAGTATTTTAAACAGCTCTGCGTAAGATGATTTGCTTTATAAACATTCCCCTAGAAATGAAACAAACCAGGAAATTACATAAAAATATGTTAAAAGGAAGTGATTTGGTTTGGATAGGCAGGATCTGGATGTTCAGGAATGCCAGATTTACAGTTACACATGTCTGCAACCCCATTTCTGCTCCCAGGAGCACGTGCATTACGATCCAATCTTGAGCTACATAACCACGTAATATTTTCCCATTCCCTCTCTTTTAATATTAGAAGTTGGATACAAAAGTGGGAAGAGCCAGGATTGCACAGGCAATGGTAAAAATGCCGTTTCTTAACTTTCAAGCACTTGGCTTTGCAACTCAAATAACTTTCTTCAAATGTAATTTTTTCATATGTAATTATATATATCCAGTGCTGAATGCTGGAAAGCAGTGGGGATTACTGGGGAGCTTTTGGAAACTCCTTAATTTCCTTCTAGCAATGAAGAGGAGACAGCACCTTCTTTACTGTATATTTCCCAATGAATTCCTCATTTTTTTTTTTTTTAATATGTACAGTTCTGAAGAAACAACCAAAGAAACTGGGTCAGGAAATATTGTAAATAATTATTCTCATTTTTTTTGGTCATTAAATACACAGGCAGAGTAGGACGTTGTTGGTGCCAGGAGTGAGTTTAATGCTGAAAAAATCAGGTTTTAATGAACATATGCTGACATGGCCTCACAATCTTGCTTCATCTCCCCTATTAACTTCTTCTGCACCCAGGAAACCTTTGGCTCACTGCCTAAGTAATAGAAGAATAATTAGAGTAGTAATTGAAGAATGCCAAGTCAAACTTCCAAGGAATTTATCTTTAACAACCACTCTGAGGTGTGTTTCCTGCACTCCCTGGCAGAGTGGTTCTTAAGGAATCATTTTGAATGATTCCAAGAGAAATTAGTGGGTCTGGTAGCCATCAAAATAAACTGGTTATGCCTTGTAAAACAGAAATAAATGTCTTTGGAAAAAGTGGAAATTATTCTTAAATACTCCCACCCTATTGTTGGCCAGCCCTAGTGTTCCTCTTGAGTGGGGCTGGATATATAATCTGTCAACTACCTTTATCCCAAGGATTAAAAGGCTGGAATAATAGATTTAACCTAGAATTTACTCACTTTTGACAATTAAATCCTGGATGTTAAGACCTACAACACTCCATTTTAATTGATGTGGCTCTTACATTTACAGCTAGAGAAATATTTTGCACTTATAACTGAAATATTCTATTTAAAATAAAAATCATGACTTAGCAGTGGCAGTTGCTCTGCAACTTTGATCCATCAAACCAATTTTTGCTGGAGAACAACATTATTTGTCTCATCACTGCTCTCCTTCCTCAGTGGGAATTTCCACACCAGTTTAGTGATCAATCTGTGATGCCTGAACCACCAGCTCCCAGCCTGGGAGCTCCTCCAGCTCTTTGTAGGGCTGCTGGAGGAACCTCTCCATTGAGCAGGGCATTTCCAGGTGATTTAGGAGGAGTTGCCCCATTCCTCCTTGCTTTCCTTGTATCCATGTCCACCTTTCTGGACATTTATATCATGTACATGCTCCTCCTTTGCAGGTGATGAGTGTTATCCCTAAATTATTCAATGTTGCGTGATGCCAGATCATATTTGCACAGTTTTGTTATATTTTCACAAATGTTTGCCTACAACTCTGAAGTCCAGGAGCTCACCTTGGGGGCTGAAAACCAATCTGCTGATTCCTTATTTTTGCAAATCAATCATGGGACAAAGGCAGGAGGGGAAGAATGAGTTTGAGACCAGCTTTGTGCAGCAGATCCCCCACATTCCCAGGTGCTAAAGAAGGGAGAGTTCACATTCCAGGAGATGGAGCTGGCACTGCCTGCTCGGGCAGAGAGGAGCTCTGTGTTAGGTTTTCTCATAATGTCACTTCATTTTTCAATAATATTAAGATGTGGAACCATATTCCAAGTGTTTAGTGTCATGGGAAATGAAGTGGAATATATTTTGTTGGTAATTTCTACAGCAGCAGAGTAAGATGGGGATGGAGGGGGGGACTTTCCAGCCAATTACTGCTTTCAGGTACTTCTATATTTAAATTTTTTCCCAGTTACCTCAGCATAATTAATAAATGATATTGCTTTGTATTTCCAAGGAAATCCAGACAGCTGTACCACCTATCACTCCTTCCTTTAAAGCGCTGTAAAAGTTCCTCCTCCACACTCTCGATTCTGTTGTTGTAATTAAGGATGTGCATCAGGAAATGCCACGCTTCAGACCTGAGTTTACTGCGTGCTTGACAGACTCCCACAGCTTCCTTCTCCGGAGCTCATTTCCATGGAAAATGCCTCGTGAAACCAGCAGCTGGTTCTGGCAAAGACCAGCTCTATCTGCAATGAGGGGCTGATTTTAAACCCATTGTGTAGGTGAGACCCAATGCTATAATACAAGATGCATTTTTTCAGTGATGTGGGAATAACATGTGGCCCAAGAGGAACACGGTGAGACAAATGCAAGGTCCATTTCTGCCCAGGTTTGGATGCTCCAGGAGCATCAGGAGCATGGAAAGACTGAAAATACTCTAACATGAATTAGAAATATGGCTTTTTGTCAGCTCTGAAATCAGGTTCAGCATGGTGAATTGCTATTAAGGCTGTGGCTAATGATCAATTTGTTTAGAATAAAAACACATGCAGATTTCCATGCCCTTCTCTTCACAGCTCTAGTGTTTCTGGGTGTTTATAACCACACTTCCTCCTCTCTCCTGTGTGCCTACAGAGATTTTCATATGATTTTCATAAAGGAAATTGACAGCTGATTCCTATGATGTCCCAGAAATCCATGGAGGCTGTGAGAGGTGCTTGTGCAGGAATGTGAGGTATCAAAGTTCTCCCATGAACCCTGGCCAGAATTTTCTCTTTTTTTTTGCTCTATTTGTGCACACTGACAGGAACCTTCCTGACTTGCCCGACTCTGGAAAGCAGCAGGATTTTGGAGAGGCTGTGCCACTTCTTGCCTTCCCCGTGGTCACTGGAGGAGCTGCCCCAGCATCACTGCAACCTCCTTGGCTAACCTCTGCCTGAGCGTTGGTGCTGCTCAGCCCTGCTTTCACTGGGAAAAGGGATTTGCCAGAGGCAAGAGCATTTTGTATCACAGCCAGGCAGGATGTCACCTCACTTTGGACATGAGGAGAGCCCAGAGCCCAGTGTGCTTTTCCCAGGGGCATGGAAGAGCAGGAGATGCTCCCAGTGCACCCATGCCGTGGCACCACCTGCCTGTGTGAGCAGGAGGAAAGGTGACAAACGTCATGCTTAAAAAGAAATCCCACTTCTATTATTAATGAGGGAGTCCCAATGGGGAAAAATATTGTCTTGATCTCTCTTTTAGACATATCTAAGGCTCTGGTAATTGCAGTATCCGAATTTCAGATTGTCTGGTTTTCTCTTTCAGAGAGCAGATGAATTTTCTGCAGGTTTTCTGTCACCCAGTGCCACCCTCTCATCTTTCCTGCTGCCCTGTGTCCCCTCTCATGCTCCGTGCACTGCTGCATCCTCACCTTGTCTTCCTGCATTCTTTTATATATAACAGATATGATTTCTTTATACTTTGTTAATTATTTGCCTTGGTTTATTTTCCTCCCTTTTCTTTTCTGCTCTAGGCTTCCGAATCTTCTTTGATCTGGACCTTCACCTTCACTGCTGACATTTGCATCATGTTCTGCAGATCCCCAACAAATTTACCTTACTCAGTGTCTTTTTCCTTTTCTCATTTCATCAAATTCTTCCTTTTTTCCCTTGTTCCTTCTTCCTAACAACTCTTTCCTCCTGTTCTTCCGCCCCGTTCCCACTATGACCACAGTCTGCTCACCATCTTGGGTCCCAGACTTGGGGTGGGACCACCAGAACCACCAGCCAAAGGTGCCACAAAGATTTCTGGGCACGTTTGGCTCCTGCCAGGCTGGAAAGCCATGGCCAAGGGAGGGGGATGGTGGCTGGGGCTGTTGGGTGGCCCTTACACGGCTCCGGGCTCACGCTCCAGACTTGTGTTCACGGAGTCCTCATTTGTCATTGTTAGTCCTTCCTTCCTCATTAGATAATTATCATCCATGCCA